>NC_142616.1:34544447-34845447 GCF_059453375.1 Lepisosteus platostomus | reverse complement strand
ATCAACAAAATGAATCTGTTTAAAGTCACAGGTATAAGGGGCTTGCTTTTTCATAGAGAATATCAATTCTTCCTCTTCATTTAAATAAGCCATTCTGCAATACCTAGTCTTAATTAGAATAGTGGCTAAAAATTAACTTCAAGTTCTTTCGGTGTTTCAAAAAGATATTTTGACTTTTTACATACAGTACATTTCATAAAAGATTCCTATAGCAGAAAGGAAGAAAAATTGGGAAAGGTGATTGAGATCCAGACTATACTCTCAAACTAAAGATTAATAAAAATATCTGTATTGTAGCTTTACAAATTATTGTACTATGATTGCTCTACAATGATTGTGTACATACTATACATTTAATTTGTATGTACTGTATTACCATCATAATCTCCAAGGTACACAAAATTATTCTAATTTAGTAATAGACATGAAACCCCAATATGAAGTCTGTAGAAACAAAACTTCTTAATAAAATGAAAATTAATTTCCATAGAGATCTATCACAGCTTAACCTTACTAATTAGCCTACACAGAGATGGTCGAGAATCAATGAATGTTTTTGTTTCATAACATATTCCTTTGCTGTAACATACTAAGTAAACAACAATATTTTCTGCAATTTCACATGTTAATGGGGCTGGCAGTGAAACCAAATTTGTTCTCCATGCTCCAAATTCAACATGCCCTTTAAAGAATGCAACACCCACTTCAGGAATGTGTAAAAATATGCCATTAGTAAAACATTTATTTCATCCTGTGCTGTTTGATGGTGGGCATCACAGTGCAGCCATGGTTAAGTCAATACTTATTATAAAAACTGAACTGTACATCACAGGTTCTGAAAAGTAGCTGTGAAAAGAAGTAAAAACAATAAGATGTGTATGATTACTTCTCCAATGTGCATGCTGCTCATGTAAGAACTTGCCAGAAGGGAGCCATTTCAGATGCCCTTCTTTTTGTTAACAGTGGTAGGAAGTATATATATATATATATTATCACTCCTTCAATTCATAGAACTTTCTATTTCATTTTATTTTCCAGCAATTTCATTTAAGAAAAGTGCAACACTTACCTACTCTGTACATCTTGTGATTCAGCTTTGATTCAGATATGAAACATTTTGTCATGTGTTTTTCATTTACAATACTGTACATACAAAACTTACAAGTTATAGGTTTATTCCATGCTGAAAAAAGAGGAAAGAAAACACAACATTTCGCCCGTGGAGCCTTTTTCAGGTGCGAGAAAGACAGGGCAGAGGGCATGCAAAAATTAGCTTGACTTAAATTTAGATAAAATATTAAGCATGTGAAATTGCAATTTTTGTAGGTTTTTTTTTCATTAGCAGATAGCCTGCAATATTCACATCACTGTCACCTCATGGCCAAAATCCATCTATGAATCTGTGAGCAAAGAGGATTGACAGACAGCCATACTCTGATTTCATTGCTTGCATTCCAAGCTTCTGAAATCTGATCAGGACCAGTCACTGTGGCAGCATTAGGCAAATTAATTCAAGCCAATTTTCTTTTTAAAGTCAAAGAGAACTAGGCCAGTGAAGCATTGCTTGGAGTCCAGCCAAAACATGCTGTTTAACGTTACCAAATTCAAAATTTCTTCATAACAGCAAGATTCAATATGAGATACAGTACGCACTACTAGCAAAACAAGAACTACAGAAGGTGTCTGCATTTACTTAAATGTGATATGCTTAGATTTCTCAAACAAGAAATGTTAAAAATAACCATTTATAATTATATACGCATTCCAAAAACCTTCTTTTCTGGAGTCTCTTAAGCTGTGGCAACAAAAACTACCAAGAGAAAGAAGACAATAAGAAACCATTCTAATGCCTGCTATACAGATATCTCCTTTCCTGTTACTGTTGCTCTGATCGGCTAATGCAGTCTAATCTGTGGATATACGGTAGAATTAATTGATTTCACAGCTTTGTCAATGTCATTGTTTTCTCTGTATAATCTTTGCAGTTTTTTCATTTGAGAAATGAATGGAAAAGTACATAATATCACATTAAAGCAAACAGCTTCCAAAGCAGCAGCTACCACAATGACAAAGTAGATGTATCTCACTGAGTCAACACCTCCACATGCCACAATAAATACATTTTTAAAAATGTACAACTGTTGGGATTTTAAAGCTCTTTAGTGATGAAACTTGAATGTGCCCTGAAGATAAGAAGGTCTTAGGGAATATTAATTCTCTGACTGGAGCAACAAACTCACAAATAGGGGTCTATGGAATTCTGAAGCACATGGCCCTTGCTCATGCATCCTGAGGAATTTACTGTGTGCAAATGAAACTATGTACATAAAATGTACTCATACTACAGATGCATCAAAGATGTGTGGTGTTGTTAGGATTTCCTTTTTCAATTTTCTTCAGTTTTAATTTTTCACAATTTCTGATTTTGTTGTACAACGCTTGACCTGTCATAAAACTAAAAATGTGACCACATTGTTTGAAAATAATGTGAAATTATTTTTTTTCTTCATCATGTACTATCACACACAAAAACACCTACATGACTACTGTGCCCAAAAAAACATCTTGTATCTGGATTTGAAAGGTTTCTGCTTTGATGGTTCATTTGTTTAAGATGGTTCTGAGTGTATTGTACAGTATATGATTTCAATAAAACAGGAAATGCAGCCCATCTTTTGCTTAAAAACACAATGATTATCGCTTTTCCTGTTGTAGAAACTTGATCTTGACCTCTGCTGTTCTTTTACAAATTCTAAACACCCAATTCTTCACTTGCCTTGGGACCCATTTTCTATACCACACATTTCATAGAATATCTTGATCAGCTACTCTTTTACACATGAGTGAAAAATCTCATTCTATTACCCTTCAGCCATTTGTTAATGTATACCCTTAGATGATATTCACTCCTTAATATCCTCATTCTTTATCTCTCCCCTCAGTGCTTAATCTGCTCTGCATCTCATGGCAAGCATTACGTTTGTTGTGGTCTGTGATACGTTGGTTCTGAGATTAAGGTTCTGAGATCAAGGCATATACTGAGGTCAGAAGTGATCAAAAGGGAACTACTTGCATTGCAAAACAGGATCCTCTGGGCTTTTTCAAAGTGAACATCATAAATACATAAATATATGTCTTGGCAGTTCGTGTGAAGTGCACTGATGTGTACAGTCCTCATAAGACACCTTGTTATGGGATTTACTATAAGACATGACAAGTAGTTTCTGCAGACATCTTACAGTATATTTAGAGCTTCTGGTTTTCCTAACTATGAAAAAAACAAACCTGCATCACGAGGGCAATTTAAGGCAAATGTGCAGAAAAGTGTTCAGAAGAAAAAGGGAAATATGGTGGTTTGCTAAACTTTGAAATTCGCTGAAAGTACTCATCCAGGATTGTTGTGGTAGATAATGATGTTATTTATTTAGCTGTTTTTGCATTGCTGTAATGTATTGAAACTTATTTTATTTGTCATATGAAACTGATATTTGTTTTTTTCTTTAGATAAATATTTGGAAAACACATTACTCTAATGTGTCATCATGATCGGAAGGCTTAGTGAATGCACCTTATTAAAATTGCAAAGCATTCATTAAAGGTTTGCTACTGCTTTTATAACAATGGCATTGTACTGTACAATAAAAAAGAAACAAATCGTCAAGAATTTCATTCAATAGGTGTGCAAGTAATGTATGACAGCTTAGACTTTGAGGTTGCATGTCCAATAATTCATCAATTATCAGAAAGTGTTGTTATGGTTTGTGGCTCATACTGTACATACCAAATAGAATTTCTATATTTTTAAAGTGCAGTGTATAAAAGTTTAAAACACAATCCGAAAATCATGCATCAATGCATACAATTATAAATATGATTAAAGGAATGATAATGATTGAGCAAAAATAATAGCAATTTCAAATTACAAACATGCAAAATAATGAATAGTGATGGTTTTTTTATTATTTGGTTAAAGCTGCTGCTGATGAGAAACCAAATATACAGTAAATGTCAAGCACTCAGAATTATTCAATACATGAAAGAAAAGAGGCAATAGAAATTTTAGCATCTTTTAGTTGGGCTTAATACTCTATGATGTCCACTGGCTTTAAAAACTGCATAGGGAATAACATATAAAGACAAAGTTGTGCCTCAAGTCACACAGAATACACTAAAAAATTTAAAACAAAATGCAGAATGTAGAAGGGAAGATTTAAAATGGTGATTAAATTCTGCATTATTAATAACATGTGGGTGAGTGTATCATACAAGCCTCAAGACAGAACATTAAAGCAAAGCCAGCAGGTGACTTAAAGCAAGGCCTAAGGTGTTCTGACACCAGAGTTTCAAGGGGAGTGAGATTATTATGGAATCTAAAAGCTTGACTCCTGTTGATATGAGTTAAACCATGTCTTGCGTTAAATGCCTCCACTGCTGAAAATTACCTCGACTCAGGCTTGATAGAAAATGCAGATATTACATGGAGGTCTGTGAGGCCTGACACCCTGTGGAAAGAGAGTTTATTCAATCTTGACATCCTAAGAGAACAGCAGCATTTGTGGGACAAGAAGAAAGACAGGAAAGGTCAAATTTGTTAAGCTAGTACAGATGAAGCAGGTACTGAAGATGAATGATGACGTTTTATATAGCATTAAATGAGGAAATTTCCTCATGGCTTGGGGAATGATGAGGTTTTTGAAAGAGAAGTTAAGCAGTCCTCTGAGTGTAGTAAGATACAGCGTTCACTTCCCATGACATTGCTCACAGCAAGTCAGATGATTTAAATTCATCATAAACATCAAGAATTTTGACCAACAATGTTGTCCTTGAAGTCCCTGTAAACCAATATTGTAATGACCTACTATTTCCAAATAACATGTACAATGTTGGTAAATTTGTTATTCATTTTTCACAGTATGTCTGAGCTGCATTAATTCTAATACTAAAGTAAAACTCCATATATGCATTTTAGCTTTTATTTATACTTTTCTTAAAACAATCTCATTAGAATGTATTCATAATTGTTTCCAAAGTGCCATATTCATCTAGTAAGAATGCTATTTACAGTATATCATGCTTCACAAAAGTTTATTTTCTTCAACTTTTTGCTCCAGAGTGTATTCAAAATATTCTACAACAAATACAAAACTTTAATTAATGTTCTTTCCACATTCTGTTTCCCAAATGCTGTTTAGACACACCAGACAGTATAGTTAACTAAAACATAAAAACATAATCCAGACGTTCTCGACTTTGATCTCTAGGACTTAAGATGTAGAGGTTCATGAAATGACCAATAGCTTCAAGTTGTGGAGAAGAAATAAATTGAGCTTTTTTTTTTATAAAGTAATCCAGTAACTATGTGCATTAGTTGTGCAAACACAGTATATTGTTTTTTTATGATAAAACAAAAAAATTCCAGTACATCACAAAAGTGTAAAAATGTAATGCTTGCCATGAGATGCAGAGCAGATTAAGCACTGAGGAGAGAGATAAAGAATGAGGATATTAAGGAGTGAATATCATCTAAGGGTATACATTAACAATTGGCTGAAGGGTAATCTATATGAAATGGGACCAAAACAAAATATAAATCAGCTTTTAAAATGAAACAAATGTGAATGACATGTGACATGGCCTGTGTGACACTTTACTTAGACACTTCAAAGTGAACATTTTTGTGGTGGAAAGAGTTTATTTGCAGCAGAGCATGAGATCCTAATAGTACTATGTTTGTTTGCTACACAAATGTGCCCTTGAATTGAGAGAGGATTTCAGATTTGTTTAGATGCATGTAAAAGTTATGGTGAGATTATACCATACAGAGCAGCTAAGGACTTACTGTAAATGCAAAGCTATGCCTGAGGCAGAATACAAAATAAAATCCCCACTAGGTGGAGCCAAGAAATCCTCTGATGCTGTTATCCGTTGAATCTGTTATTCATTGACAGTAATTACATCCACTGAAGTTTGAAACCTCACTACTCCTAAATCTATTTTAATGTCTTGTGTCTTTCCTCTCTGAACATATGTTGGTCTTAACAAATTTTTTTCACTATGCTAAAACCATTGTTTCTTCACTCTGTGGTGGAGATGATTACTAATAGAAAACCAAAGATAAGCTGAAGTGACTTCAACCATTTATTTAAAAAATAAAAAAGGAAAACATTTTGATTTCCTGAGCTTTCTTCAGAGATCACCTTCTGGACAAAACAGGCAACCAATACAACCTGTATTAGCAACCAATACAGTATATTAATTTTTCTTTCTCTTCCATATGTAATTAATTTCTGCTTGTTCCATGGCAGCACACACTCTATTACTAATCAATGTGCCTGTAGCCTACATTATAATAATAATTGCTTACATTTATATACTGTAGCGCTTTTCTGGACACTCCACTCAAAGCGCTTTACAGGTAATGGGGATCCCCTCCACCACCACCAATGTGCAGCATCCACCTGGATGATGCGACGGCAGCCATAGTGCGCCAGAACGCACACCACACATCAGTTATCAGTGGGGAGGAGAGCAGAGTACTGAAACCAATTCATAGAGGGGGATTTTTAGGGGGCCATGATTGGTAAGGGCCAATGGGAAATTTGGCCAGGATGCCATTAATGTCTATATTCATCTAAATATACAGTAGACTCTTTCAGTTTTGACTGATAGCTTAATATCTTTTTTTTTACATTATTTATATCTTATATTGTGCACAAGACAATGATATCTGAATGGTTTACATATATTACTGTATATCAAAGATTGCCATATGGAATACCCATAATGACAAAAATCCACAATATTTTTTTATTGCTTTGTTCTTTATGTATGACCAGCTTCTTACTGCTACTGAACTTTCCTAGGAAGAGCAAAAGAAACAGCTCCTTGTAGCAGAACTCTTGGATTGGAATGGTTTGTAAATATGAATAGACATTGAGACACATTCACAGTCAGGACACCTTGAGATACAGTGCCTTGCGAAAGTATTCGCCCCCCTTGAACTTTTCAACCTTTTGCCACATTTCAGGCTTCAAACATAAAGATATAATTTTTTTATTTTATGTGAAGAATCACCAACAAGTGGGACACAATTGTGAAGTGGAACGAAATCTATTGGATTTTTGAAACTTTTTTAACTAATAAAAAAATGAAAAGTGGGGCGTGCAAAATTATTCGGCCCCTTTACTTTCAGTGCAGCAAACTCACTCCAGAAGTTCAGCGAGGATCTCTGAATGATCCAATGTTGTCCTAAATGACTGATGGTGATAAATAGAATCCACCTGTGTGTAATCAAGTCTCTGTATAAATGCACCTGCTCTGTGATAGTCTCAAGGTTCTGTTGAAAGTGCAGAGAGCATCATGAAGACCAAGGAACACACCAGGCAGGTCCGTAATACTGTTGTGGAGAAGTTTAAAGCCGGATTTGGATATAAAAAGATTTCCCAAGCTTCAAACATCCCAAGGAGCACTGTGCAAGCGATCATCTTGAAATGGAAGGAGTATCAGACCACTGCAAATCTACCAAGACCTGGCCGTCCCTCTAAACTTTCAGCTCAGACAAGGAGAAGACTGATCAGAGATGCAGCCAAGAGGCCCATGATCACTCTGGATGAACTGCAGAGAACTACAGCTGAGGTGGGAGAGTCTGTCCATAGGACAACAATCAGTCTTACACTGCACAAATCTGGCCTTTATGGAAGAGTGGCAAGAAGAAAGCCATTTCTCAAAGATATCCATAAAAAGTCTCGTCTAAAGTTTGCCACAAGCCACCTGGGAGACACCCCAAACATGTGGAAGAAGGTGCTCTGGTCAGATGAAACCAAAATCGAACTTTTTGGCCACAATGCAAAACGATATGTTTGGCGTAAAAGCAACACAGCTCATCACCCTCAACACACCATCCCCACTGTCAAACATGGTGGTGGCAGCATCATGGTTTGGGCCTGCTTTTCTTCAGCAGGGACAGGGAAGATGGTTAAAATTGAGGGGAAGATGGATGCAGCCAAATACAGGACCATTCTGGATGAAAACCTGTTGGAGTCTGCAAAAGACCTGAAACTGGGACGGAGATTTATCTTCCAACAAGACAATGATCCCAAACATACAGCAAAATCTACAAAGGAATGGTTCACAAATAAACGTATCCAGGTGTTTGAATGGCCAAGTCAAAGTCCAGACCTGAATCCAATCGAGAATCTGTGGAAAGAGCTGAAAACTGCTGTTCACAAACACTCTCCATCCAACCTCACTGAGCTCGAGCTGTTTTGCAAGGAAGAATGGGCAAGAATTTCAGTCTCTCGATGTGCAAAACTGATAGAGACATACCCCAAGCGACTTGCAGCTGTAATCGCAGCAAAAGGTGGCTCTACAAAGTATTAACGCAAGGGGGCCGAATAATTTTGCACGCCCCACTTTTCATTTTTTTATTAGTTAAAAAAGTTTCAAAAATCCAATAGATTTCGTTCCACTTCACAATTGTGTCCCACTTGTTGGTGATTCTTCACATAAAATAAAAAATTTATATCTTTATGTTTGAAGCCTGAAATGTGGCAAAAGGTTGAAAAGTTCAAGGGGGCCGAATACTTTCGCAAGGCACTGTATATCAACCAACACCTTTGGTATGAATACATGAGGAAGGCGTTAAATTATATTAAAATAACTATTTTTATACTACTGTACTTATTGAGACAGATTAGTTCTGAAAATATTAGATATAAGATTATACAATAATGGTGACATTGAGGTTTCTCTTTTTAATTAACAGTGTTAATGTTCACAAAATTATATAAAAGAATTCCCTGTCAGTTTTTGTAGAAAAACTTAAATATTATCAACAGTTAAGAGAACAAATAATTAAAACTATTTACCATAGTCTACCATATATGGAACATAATTTTCACTTATTCAGCAAAACATTTAACAAATCTGGAGCACACAGAGCAGCAGGGGCCTATTTAACTGCTGTGTATATTGCTAAACAGTTTAGTAAAAGAGATAAAACTTTTAAATATGAAATATCCATGTTTTATTTAGTGTCTGTGGCAAAAACTGTATGAGCGTAGCCTCACAAAAAGTATAGAGCTCTATTAATAGTACGATAATTAAAATATCCATCATGAAGTAGGAAAAATTACAATAAAATATTTTGATACATTCAGAATCCAGGAATAGCAAAACAAAACAAGATCTTCATGTAGACCAGATAACCCAAACCAGTAACATAAAGCAAATTGTCCACCACACACAATGAGAAATACATTAATTTAGAATATGAAAAGTCTCTTGGTTATAGGAACCAGTGAAATAAACAAACACCAGGTCTGTGTTCATGAGTGATTGATTTTGAGTAAAAGAGGCTCAGTTAAAATGCATTGATTTAACATAAAGCTAATTCAAGTAGATCTAAAATTGTAACTCGTTTCTTGTTGTACTAAAGTGTTTTTGTAATCAGATTAAATTATTGGGGATACATATTTATTTTTACTGTTAAACACTTGGGTTACCTGTTTAAATACTCCATGATTGTTATCATAACCCATACTGATATGTCTTTGCCTATAATATGGAATGTATTTTTGAAAGCTTTAGAATATATGCATGACATAATATTCATAATTCACCAGCAACCAATGCACTTCTCAGAAATGCTGCAATGTTTATCATTTAAGTGGTTTTATTTAATTAATCTAATTACACTAAGAAAAAAACAGAACAGCCTATCCTCCTCCCTGACTGAAATGGATATGGACTGTTGAAGTCTTTTAGTGTTTCTTGTGATTATAAGTGACCTTATTGATTTCCTACATTATATCGCTTGTCTACTGTTTGTCACGGACGTCCAAAGGGACTAACCGTGGGGAGCAGGAGAGCGGAAAAAGACCCATATGCGTAGCGGCGAGACGGGAAAAAGGCCCGGGCTCATTAGTGCAAAGAGTTCAGGAATGCCGTATAGAAACCTATGCCCTCAGGGAGCGGATGTGGGGCGCCCTGGTGCTAGGCGGGTCTCAGGACATCCGAACGTCAATGCTGAGCCAGGACAGAGTGCAAGACCCGGAAATATATAGCCCAAGGGAAAGAGAGGGACAGGAAGGACAGCAGACCGGAAACTAGGGACAGGACAGAGAAGGAGCGCCCTCTGGCTGCAGAGGGCGTGACACTGTTTTCCTAGTATAGACTGTTCACATGGTCAGACAGATTATAGTTATGGTGTACTTTGCTAAACTAAAAAAAGAAGATTACTCCCTTATGGTATTCAGAAGTGTTATGTATTGAGATAAAAAACTTGCTGAAGTCCTGATTGGGAAGCTCTGAGGTCAACATTAATGTGGCAGTCGGGTAAGAATGGAAGAATTGGTTGGAGCAGGTTATCTGCTTTAACAATGGTCCTGTTGGGCAGTCAAGAGGAAGAACAAGTGGAAAATTGCTTAGCATCTCTGCTCTAGGATTCAGAAGGTAGGATTTCATCAAATTGGAGAAGCATGGAACTGGCCAGGCAGCAGAAGGTTTAGAACCAGAGTTTTCCAAATAGTAAATAAAGGACTTAAAAGATAATAACCTCATATGTTATAGTTAAAAGAGCTCTTCCAAAAGTAGAGTACTGGAAGTCTATGTGTGAATGAAAAAAAAAGTTTAAGCTAGAGGAAGAAAATTAAAAATCAATATTGCTATTGTAGGTCATAACAGTGTGGGCACTTTTCTTTGATAATTCAAGTGACTTATTTCAGTAATAAGATGATTAGAAATGTACCCATCATGATAAGGAATGATCACTCTTCTAAAGATGAGACAGACTGAATAGTCAATTATTTTAATAGGATTAAATCCTACCACTATCTGTATAGCTAATGCAGTTTGCACTGGAGCCATGTTGCTGTATGTCACCTTGTATGATCATCCCTAGATCACAGCTTTTCAGCATTCACTCTTGGTATGGTAAAGGAATCTTTCAAAAAAGAAAAAAGAAAAGGAAATGTGAAAATAATGAAACAATTTGTGTGCAGTTAAGTCACTTGGACATAATGAGACAACGTAAAAACATAACTTAAGCAATTGTCTAATTTTTTAAACTGCAAATCAATTTCTTTTCTCAAGTAAAATATAACTATTGTAAAAGAAGGTTAATCTTATTCTGTGTAAAATTCCACCTCCTTCACATTCTTCAGTTAATACAGTAGCTGTTCTCTCTTTCACCCACAAGGATCCTCAATCACTGTACATCATTCCCACTTCACAACATGGCCCTGTCTACCCTTTGTCTTTTATATCTTTTGGAAACTGCAGATTCTTACAATATAAACAAAAATGATAATTTGTTAACCAATTCCTTGAACTGTATGCCCTGTTCCAGCACTGAAGAGCTAGCACTCCTGTTTCAACAGGTATTTGTATTAACTATTAAAAATAAAGTGCTACAGTACATCATGGACAGAAACTTTCCAGAATTAATTTAATTGGATTAGTAATAAGTAGTGGTATTCAATGCATTTTTCTTTGCTTTATTATTTAGCTTTGCTAATTTTTGAACAAAAGTTAAATAAAAGTTAAAATAATACATTATTAACAAAAAATGGGGGCTCAGCTTGTTACACCATCACAGATTTTAAAACTTTAGTTTTTGCTTATTTCAATTGTGAGTATACAGAATGACTGTCAAAATGTCTCATTAAGTACTACACCTCAGAACATGTTTTTTTCCCAAAAAATAGTGTAAATAATTCCTTATACTTATATAGCCCTTTTCTGGACACTCCACTCAAAGTGCTTTGCAGGTAATAGGGACTCCCCTCCATCACCAATGTGAAGCATCCACCTGGACACTCACCAGACATCAGCTATCAGTGGGGAGGAGAACAGAGTAATGAAGCCAATCCAAAGATGGGGATTATTAGGAGGCCGTAATTAGTAAAGGCCAATGGAAAATTTGGCCAGGATGCCGGGGTACCTCCCCTACTCTTTTCGAGAAGAGCCATGGGATTTTCAATGACCACAAAGAGTCAGAACCTTGTTTTGTAAATAGAGGTTATAATAAATGTTCCAGAGGAAGGTTATATCTTTATTTTAATTTAAAGTCTTGCACCCAGAACTTCCTTTCGAGTATGTCCCTTGCATTCCCTCTGCCTCCCCACCTACACTCTCACAGCAAACTCTCTTGCTCACTCCTTGCAATAGTGAGAAGGGATCTGGGATCTCAGTTAGGCTACCATTCCCTCAGCTAGGCATGGGAAATATTAATACATGACAAATGCTCTCCACATATTTTGTCCCTCTATTGTATTCGTTGGGATTTAATCAAAAGTCTGAAAAAACGTCATGGAAAAAACATCTTAACTTAGTACAGTATACAGTAGTTAAATTGTTAGTATTGTGATGGTTATTGTGATGGTTACTAATAAAATCTGATGGATTGGAAGCTGCCTGGACCAGGATGGGAGACCTCTGCCTTAGCAATACATAGTGCTATAACGGCCAGTATTAACTGTCTCTTAATATAATTGGTAGTTAAAGTTCACATTGATAAGACATGGCTTCTTTAATTTTTTTAAAAAGCTCTCTTTTTACATTTAGTTAAAATTACTTTCAATATGATGATTATTTTAACTCATTTATAAAATCATTAAACTTACTAAGACATTGCATAACATTTGCTGGCCTTTGGCAAAGCACATAAATCAATTACATATTGCTGTATTGTATTATTTCAAGATGCACTAATGCTTCTTTTAGGTGTCATCTTAAAGCTTGGGAATTGTACATTTCAAGTTTGAAAGGAGAGGTTGAATTGTTGAAGTGTGCATTTTCAGTCTTGAAGGTAAGAGATTATGTAAGGATTTATAGTCAATTGGAATTAACCCTAATCTGAAAGCAGAAACCCAGACAGATCTGCATTGCAAATCTGTTTGTCAAAGAGCCAGTATGTGCTCAAACACTTACAGTGTATAATTTGATTCAGGGCTCTAAATGTCCTTTCCTCTGCCTCTTGTTAGATCAGATTCTTGTTCAAAATAACACAGGTTATTATCAAAATAAGTCAGGTTATTATATTGTGTAGCACATACAGTACACCCTCTGGTACACAAAGATTGATGAACCAGGAGCTGTTTTACAGTATTCCTTGATTGTAAACAGATGTTAACACCCAGAGGACAGAAGTAATGCTTAGAGATAACTTTTGGTCTCATAGGTACCCAGTCACAGCCAGGGATTGTTCATTCATAATATATATACTGTAACCACAAAATGCTGCATATGACCATCCTGCCCCAGCATGGTTTGTTCCAATAATCCTCACTACTGGGTGCTCCTAGTCACAGCCTGGATTCAAGCCAGTAACCTTTGGGCTTGTTATGCAAACAGAGGCACTCCTTTTCTTGCAGAAGAATATCTCAATTATGTTTCAGCCACCAAACTAAAATATTTACTTAAGGGAAAACCATAGTCCTAAACTCCTATTAGACTGACTGCATTCATCCTATCTGAGTTAACACTACAACTTGTTTCTCTCTGCAGGAAATACTGCATAGTTTAGTACAGACAGCGCTTTTCTTGAATATTCAATTAGATTCTTTACCAATGGAGCCATTCATCCCCATTTAATACAAAAAAAGTAATCTAAGCCTGGGCTAAATGTTGTGGCTCCATAATTACCAAGATGTTTGCATATTAAAGGAAGGCCTTGAATATCGTACATACACAATTTAATTCTATTAATATGTACAAAGTATTTAAATAAAAAGGGGTTTCTTCATAAACTGTGCATTATGGAAAAAAATTATACATTGAATAAAGGCAGAATTTTAACTGGTGTGGTCAAGGTATTTTATAGGCTCGCCCTTCTCAGTTGTCACTCACCACCTGTCTTGGTATTGCCAACTCTTGCTGAAGCAAGCTTGGGAAACAGTTCAGAGGACAATTTTCTCTTTTCAGGTTTTTTCCACATATTATGTGCATAAATGTATATAATAACATTGCACATAACAGAACAGCATCATCCATTTGTCTTATTGGTGAACTTTTCTTTCTTCTGAAAAATCACCTTGAAGTAAGAGTTTTCCTATTTTTCCATTTGCATGCATGTTGAAGTGTATTTTTATTCAGAATGTAAATAAGAAACATGATTCAGATCTGATCAATGTTTTACGGCATCCGTTTAACATTTAACGAAACTTCAGAGTAGCAGAAAGTCATGACAGCGTTATACGTCACCATTTCCTTTTGGTCTTCTGCTCAGGCTTTATTTTATAGTGCTGATGCCACTGCTACTCAATTCAATTCCTTTTTAATGTTGAATTTTTAATATCCTAATGCCCCTTCAATATCACTATTGAGTAAATCGGAAGAATATTGTATTACAAACCCACTGATTCTCATATATGAGAATCAAACTCCCTTCATTTCTCAATTTTCAGACATAGTTCATGCAACAATGAGACTTCCAAATTCAGGCCCTCAGAAATTACATTTCTCTGGAATTTGCTGCAGAGATTTTCATCTGTTTAGCTCCTTTTTCTTATTTTGCCTACGTTTTCTTTCATTATTGTTCCACACTTCACTTGTCTTAAAATTTGCTCTCTCTCTCCTCCTTAGTCCTGAAGAAAGCTACACACCTGAGCTTTCATTTTCTTTCCATTTTTACTTGTCATCATAGATCGAAGTACAAAATACATGCCAAAACAATGAAGAATGAACATTGACATCAATATGACTTTTTTGTGCTAATGTAGAGGCTACTGTGTGTCAAAAAATATTGTATATTGTATATTGCAGTAACTCTGTATGTGCAACTGTACAAAATACCACAAGTACCTAACATAGATCTTGATTTACATTTTTAAAAATACTTGAATAACCCATACTGTAAATCATAAGGAAGAAAGAGGACATTCTTGAAAAACAACAAAGATGGATTAGAGTGTGCAGGCAAATTTCTTTAGCAATGCAAATATATTTTCATTTTGCTCATACAGTATCTTTCATAATACCTTGACTGTTTAGAACTCCAAAAATAATTTTGTGTTCTGCCAATGCATTCATTCGTTAATGTTAGTATCACTGTTAAGAACACCTGTAATATTTACCAGATGGTACACATAAATAATACAGAACAATCTACTACAAATTTACCATACAACAAAGCACAGCCATTTCATCAGACGGAACAATTGGTTGAAAAGAAGAATTAACATTATATAGGAATAAAAAGCAACAATTATGAAAAACAGCAAAATCCTAGATAGGGTACTCTGTGAAAAAAGCTTGATGTGACCAAATGACCCAATTATTTATTTTGTCGTGAAGCTTCTGCATTTTAATTATATATGCTAATTTAGTAATTATATCCTTAAATTAGTCAATGATCTGACTTTCACATAAGAAATGTACTGTGTGTGTATGCATTGTTGTTGGAATTTTACAACTATGCACTAGCTGCATTATTTAAACAAGATGGGCTGCTCAGTTTTGTTTGTGTGTAAATCTAAGCAGGCAAAGCACTTAGGCTGCAGCTGTTTGAAAAATGGTTCTATTTACTGTATATAATTTAAAAAGGATTTAAAAAAATATTTTGTGGATATTGAAAGATGCACCTGTGAAATGTTCATAAAAATAGTTTTGATATCTAAATATCACAACAACACATATAGTATGGGGATCGTTTTTTTTTCTATTCTTTTTAAAAAGAAAGGAAAATACCAAATACTGCATATCCATCCATTCTTCCATTTTGTAACCACTTCACAATACTGGGTCACCGGAGAGCTGATGCTGATCTTGGCAAGCAATGGGAGCAAGGCAGGATATCAGCCCATTGCAGGGCAATGCCAGAGATAAAACCAAAAATAAAGTTAGACTATGTTTTCCATGTTTTTGTTTTAAAAGAGAAAATATAATTTTTGGCAATTGATCCTTTGACACTACCAAAACAGAACCTGATTAAGCAACATACTGTACAGTACAATGATATCATAGCTTCTCCTTTCTGACACCCATGTGGACTGAAATTCTCTAGAGTGGTGCTATTACAAAGATCAGTTGCTGTATTTGTTGGATTTGTTCTATAGTTTTAGATTAGTCTAGAATGTGGAAAAGTTGATATTGCAGGCCAGTGCAGAATCAGAACCAGAATGTACAAGTACTAATGTGTACAGAACCAGAATGGCAAGTAGGTTTGGATAGCAAGAGTTAGAATGTCTCAGGTAATTGAAGAAGACACTAAGTCTCTCTAAAGAACATACGTTATCTAGAAACACTGCCTGAATTATTTTTTATTTTGTTATATGTATGTAAGTATTAATACTTTTGAAAGAATATCATTCAAAATTTCACACATGAAATTTAATTTGGGGTTTAATTTCAAGTTTTATGAACCCCAAATTAAGTTGTATTTATATTATTTTAATAACTAATCTGTTGTTTGGATGCTGTTGCGCAATATGTGTATTTTATTGGCATTGTGCATCATGGGGTTAAACTCTGATTGGAATCCTAGATCCTGGAATATCTGAGTGAAAAGAATGTGTTGGTCTCCTACTGTATATTTCCTTTCTGAACTGCAACGCAATCTTACAACACCCTTCCCCCAAAAAGATCTGAAAATGCAAATGTGTGTTAGATCTTGTCACTCCTGTATGGGGAGACGGTAACACAGTAAAGCATGATTTCAATACTATGTCTTGATCTGTTTATCAGCAACATAAGCCTTAAATGATAAAAATAATACTCCCTGTACAGCATTAAATTAGCTAAGAAAAATAAATGTAAATACACGTCTGACTTTAATATGAAGTTCAACAACAAAGTTTTAAGTTTGATGGGTCACAGTTCATCTTGGTTTTTGCAGAGATGGTTGTTCTAACATTAGGGAATTCCTGCACAGTGATAAACTATATATTTTGCAACGAAGAGCATGTAAACAGTACCACAAGCTTGTACACACACAAAGGACTTTTTTTTTAAACCTGTGAAAATCAAATCTATCATTTATTAGTTTCACCTGCTGTGCCTATTTTGTTTCTCCACAGGATCTTTCTTCCCTCGGTACAAACCTCCTGAAGATTTGTTCAATGTAATTTTTTGGCTGGGTTACTTCAATAGCTGTATCAACCAGGTGATATATCCTTGTCTCAGCCAGGATTTCAAAAGAGCTTTCAAGCGGATCCTTAAGGGTCAGTTTGGAAGGAAGGAGAAACCATTTCTCAGCCCCCATCACTTTGTATATAGATCCACATGAAAGCAGATGTGAGCAGTATTGACTGTGCACAAGTGAAGGACATAGATGCACCTCTCAGCACAGTAACTGAGAGTGCCATCCTGAACTGGAGATTGACATGGAATGAACGTTTTTACCTTCCATCCAACATGTACATTCTTAGTGATGGTACCGTAAATATCTGTAATGTACCTTAAAAGCCTTAACGATAAATACTTGGGCTTTTACATCCTTGATAAAGTCTGTTCTGCATCGGTAGTAGTCCTTACATTTAAAAAAGTAGCATTCAGAGCCTAATTTTAGCTTTTTATGCCACACTGAAGCTTCTTTCAGGACTGTTTGGTAAATGCTATTTTGATGTGTACTGCTGCTTGAACAATAGCTAAACCCATGTAATTTAGTTTGGTGCTGATAGGGCTCTAGCAATTGGCAGCTTACTCTGTTCATTCAGTTTCTAGATCCTCAACCAAAAAATGTGATTAATAATACTGCATTGGAATACACATTCACTCAAAACTGATTACACTAAACCCGATAACTATAAGTAATCCAATTCCTAAATCTCATCTGTCTTGGTGTGCAAGACCTGAATTTTCAATGCGATTCGGCCTTCAGAAAAAAAAATGATGCTTTTACTTTCCAGCTAATGGTAAGGGTAGTGAGTTTAGTTTTAGTGAATCAAAGTATGGGTTTTGTAAACATTGCAAATACGGATTTATCACAAATCACTCTGCTTTAGCTGAATTATGTATATTTTGGATATGTTTGTTCCTTGGAAGAACTGGATTTTTTATTTTAGTAACAGTGTTATAGTTGTTAATAGTATATGTATAGTATATGTGTGAGAACATGTTGTATAAGAAATATACAGTAGCTATTTCACAGCCAACACTGTGGTGTTCGTTATTTGGGGTATCCATTCATAAGCCATCAATACAAGCATCATAATGAGGTGGGGAATGTCATATTCAGGGTGTGTTTGACTTAAACAAATATCACAAACTGTTCCCAGAGATATTACTTTATTTATTATTTCCCTACATGTTATACAGTTTCAGACCAGATTTGAGAGCTGAGCTCTTTAAGACTTCTCTCAATGTACTGTTTAGATTAGTTTTCTCATTTTTATCCTGACGTAGTATTACAAGTTTAGCCATAATGCAAATTTCATCTTTCACTCATTGTATGGGCTCCTTGCATTTTTAAATTCACTGGTCTGTATTGATCATTTTTGTTCGATTCAGACAGTTTTAATTTTCATTTTCATTCATATGATCAGTGTACTCAAAATTATACAGTAGGTTGCTGCATATCTTACTAGAGTGGCATTTCCAAAAGTGGAACCATATTTTTATCCCTAATGTAATATGATTATAATAATAAGACAAAAGGTTCTCTTCTTCATGCCATTCATTACATGGTATAAATGTAACCTTTTTAAAAATGTATTAATTAACTGCACCTGTCACAAACACATACACATAGACAGATAAATTAAAGCGTAAAGTTTAGGTTGTATTTGAAATGTATAGTTGAAAGCTGAAACACCAGTACTTGAAGTATTTAAATGTATGCTGTCCAGTCTTCATCTTCATAAAAGAGTTTTCTTCTCTCTGAAGGTTGCAATAATAATAACAATAAGCACTATTTGATCAACATGTAATTATCTGTTTCATACATGACTTCTGTAGTGGTAATTTGTGATTAAAATTTAGCATTCTGTTTTGACCTACTGATCCATTACATGGTTACAAGTCAGGAAAGAAATACTGCACAGGCGTTGGCGACACCTTGTGGCCTATTTTGTTCTGCAACTTTTGTTCTGCATTTGCAATCATGTAACCGAAAAAAATGTTTGTACAGGATATAAACCATCTTTCACATTTAACCGTAATATCTATATATATGTCGTTAACAAGCGTTGGTAAATCCTCAACATGTCTTTGAAAATCATGTCTGTGCAAGTACATATCTGTGTATGGTTTCATTTTAGTATTTACAGTAGCACGTACTGTACTGTTACCTTTCTTGAACCACGAATGCACACGATAAGAATTTAATACATTCTAAGTGTATCTAAATTTAATTTTTGTATATACTTGTAGACCCGTGTTTCAACAACGTAAAAAGAATTTATGAGAATCAGGCTCTCATAAAAGATGTCACGTAGCATCACGGTTAAGATTCTCCATTGAAAATCCACTGGAAAACAGCGGTGATAAGCAGCGATGGCCGAGTGGTTAAGGCGTTGGACTTGAAATCCAATGGGGTCTCCCCGCGCAGGTTCGAACCCTGCTCGCTGCGTTGGTCGGTTACACATTTTTGTTCTTACCGGATCACAAACTTTCACATTCAGGTTAGAGCAGTAACAATATTTAGCAATGGTATCAACAAGACGCGATAATACTCGGTAGTTTATGGAGTATAAGAGGGTAACTGTAAAAGTATAATGAAATAAATATAAGTACAATTTAAGTACAAACGACATAGTGTAAATAAAAGATCTGGTCTTCCGAGGGTATTCAGTTTGGGAAATGCTTGGCTCTAAATAAGAAAAAAAAACGGAAAGAGGGTGATTTTCCTGTCTTTTATGGAATGTACCCCTTTCTGTCTTAAAAATTGTGTTAAGACAGTCAAGGTATTCATTGTAAAAAAAGGAAGATCCAGATTGTCCTCAAGAAAACACGTTTACTTTCCAAATAATATTTCTCACTAAAATAAAATCTATCCTAAAGCAATAAGCAAATAAGAAAATGTATTTAAAGCACAAAAATTAAATATGATAGAATATAATTATTAAATTTTGTGACAGACTATTTCAGTTGATTCAGTCAGTATAAATGTCTGAAGTAAAAAATGAAATATGGATATTTCACCCCATAATAACTAAATTACAGACTACAAATCTGGCACTATTTTTTATATTTTAGAAACTTTCCAATTTCTATAATTGAACTGTCTAAAGTTAAACGTATTTGAATCCTTAGGGAACAGTTATAAAAATTGTATCCCTCTGGACATTTTCATGCCTTCATGGGAATTGCTAGTAGATTATGCTTCCATATGCAGCACAAGTGAGTTGTTTCTGCTCCTCTGAGCTTATTCCACTTGGAGATAGCACATGGCTTAATCAAGTTTACACCCTCCAATATTATGTCTGATCATTGTACCTTCCCCTGCCTTTACAAATGAGCCTCTGAAGCTGAGAGATTTGCATATCATAATGAAAAATGTGCTTTACGTGCTGCAATTAAGGACAGGAGATGTGTAACAGCATTTAATTTAACCAACCACCAAGAGTGCTTCTGTATTTATGATTGCTTTCTCATATAGCACTTTTGGTTTGCATTGATTGGAATGGAGGTGGAAGCCACAGTTGGGGGAAGGGTCCTCATCTTTTTTATTTTACTCATGTATAAAAATGGAAAGGAAAGAAAAAAAAAACATTTTGTCCATTTGATATGATGTGTAATGGTATTTCTCTTTAAATGGGCCAAAATAGTCACAGACTGTATATTTCTACACAGCTATTCAAAATGAATCCATCTTTAAATCTGAATTTGATTGATGGGCCAATGTCACAAGTCAATTTTATTTGCAGTGTGTTGAAGGAAATTCATCCTTACATATCATAAATGACATAGTGAGTATATACCATATAAACTTGAAATAAACCCTTTTCTTTTCAAATCAAATTATCTACAGAATAGACAGAAATACAGGAGTTTGGAACAACCTCCTTATTCGTTTTAAAAATAGTAAATGCATATCTCACTATATTTAGAAGCTGTGAAAAACCGAAATTAAAAAGCGAGTTTTGTCCCTGACTGCTAAGGTTCAATATTCTTAACACATTTTTATGCAAGTCTTAAAGTAAAGATGACACTTTCTATGAAAATGAAAGCATAAACTCAGATTGCAAGTGACAACATTAGCAATTACTTGTTTTATATAAATGCTCACCACTGATTATCAGGGACAAAGCAATTTCCCAATCTTCAACAATGTAACCATTAGAGAATGCTAATGGAAAGATTTTATTTACACAGTATTTCAGAAGACAGAGTTATCCTCAGTCTTTGGAGAGATTTAATAAAAATGCAGCACAGAATGCAAAAGGTGCACATCAAATAAATAGAAAAACAACTACCACAGTAGTTTGGGTTTTAAAGAATGTATCAGTTAAATTACAACAAGGCTTGTAAAGCATAAGGAACAGGTTCCTGCTCTGCAGCAGTTTTATAGCTACACTGCACCTTCTGTATCTCCAGCTGTCTGATGTACACTGCCTTGCCATATTAAAATGAGCACCACCAAATAGAGTGGAGTATATACAGTATAATAGGAATTGTTTTATATTAGTTAAAAAAGTTTCAAATAAGAGATGTGTGCTACCGACACCAGATACTGCTGTGTTAGCAGTTCATTTTTTCTGTCATGTATAATGCAATTTATGCATTGTCTCAGTTTCAATCTTTTTTTAATATAACACTAAATAAATGCTGGAAAAACAGTGAAAACATTTCTAGAATTTCCCATATGCATATTTTCAACTAATTATGGTGGTTGAAATTGGGGGAGGGGTTTGGTGGTGTGACATGAGTGCCAGAAAGTACAAATAATATATTAAATTGTGAAACCAGATACTGTATGTGTGTGTTGTATGATTCATAGTAAAAAACACAATTGTGTGGCAGATTTATTCCCACTTAGACTGGAAGATATTAAAATCTCATGGATTCTCTGAAGAAATAACCTAGTGCGCTTCAACAAAATACATAGTTTTAAAAAATGTGTCCAGTACTGTACCAAATTTGACACAAAAGAGCATTAAATGTTCTCAGGCAGACCCAAGCTGACTTTAATTAATAGGTTATTGTCTTTGATTTGATATACTACAGTTTAAAATGTGTTTTCAGTATCGATTTTTCCTGCCTCTGAAAGGATGTAGGTGATTAAGATTAGATCTAACTTTCTTCCTCCCAGGGGCAAGTAATTAGTTATTATGTTGTCACTCTTCCAATTTCTTCCCTATGTTTAAATAAGTGCAAAAAGCATGGTAGAAATGTAGCAATTATAATGACCATTTGTCTCAATGTGACAGCCCCCGTGATGATCCGTAGGGTCATCTTCTTTGTGTGTTTTTAAGGTCTCCATCTGGAGAAAGAAAAATGCTTGCAGGTGTCATGGAGTCTATTTTTTTAACACAATTTCTAAATCATCTGTTATCAGATGACTTTTAAAGCCTTGGAGCATTCCTCTTCTATCTTCCCATACCATCAATAAAAAACTAAGAAAAAAGTACAAGACTGCTGAACAACGTGCTGATCAGGTCACCGGGCTGTGGAGAAGATGAATAATACAATAAAGTCCCCTATTAACCCTACACTTTTGGCTGTGGTAACATGGTCTTGTTTCCTTAAGTTTTAAGCAGCTAAAGTTACTGTATGTTTTTACTAACCATTATTACAGCCTGAACTGCATACTGCATGCAATGGAAAAAAATAGACATCAGTGACTATTGAATGTATAATTTAATTGGTTTAGATTTAAAAATGTTAAATTAAAAATTGAAATTATTTGTAATGTTCCTTTTAATGGGTATATCTTGTTAATTACTTAGGATCTGGTGAATAGATGAAAATTAATTTTGAATTAATTGAATAACAGTACAACAATTAAACAGATTCAATTAAATGTGTCATATATTTTCAATTGCATACAGTCAGAACAGGACAGTCTTACTTTTCATGAACAGGCAAAAATTAGGATAGATTTGTGGCACACATTGTAATGTTCTTCTCTTATCTTTACTTAATTATGTGATTACAGCCCCATATAAAACAACAGTAAGAAAATACAGATATACAGTAGTATACAGTACTGTATACAGTAGTATATACGGTAAAAGAAGATCATGTTTTAACCCAAATAAAACAGATTTTAGCATAGTTACAGAGAACAGTTATCTTCCACATCTAGTCGATTCTGGGAATCTAGGAGTCAAAATTAAGGAGCCTGTCTTTTTCTTTGTTTGATTTTATTCTCAAAGTTTGTTTTCTCAGGTACTGTACTGTATTAATTTACTGTTTAAGATACCTACTACACATTAAATCAATGTTATTACATGATCAGAAAGACCTCTCAGAAAACTTTCTCAGGCCCTGATTTAGAGATTTATAGTTTATTTTCACTTATTTTTCACTTTATTTTCTATTGAAAAATCTACCGTTCTGTGGAATTACTGTACATCAACAGGGATTCTGAAAAAGTGGATTCACTTTGAGATATAGGCATTAATTTAATTCTTCAATGTAATTTTCAAGTTTCAAAAGTTCCCACAGATTTTCTCCTCCAAATAGGTCTCTCTGCACTTCATTACAGAACTCAGAAATGTTCTCGCCCCTTATGTGTTTTGCAGTACACTGTTGTGACTTCACCTCATCTCGTCATTCCTCTGGGTTAAAAAATGTTCAAGAACTAAGAGATATTTGAGCTTGCAGGAGAGCAACAAGAAAAAAAAACCTTGACAAAAGGAAATGTGTGATAAAGCAGAAACAAAACAGTCATGTGCTTTTCAAGAAAAGTCTTAATTACTTTGAGGATTGATATAAATTGTCTGCTTTTATTTTGGGAACATGACAAACTTTTTCTTTTTTTTTTCTTAAAATGATGTTACCATGCATGCTCATGTCTAAGTGTAATATATGTTTCCCTTTGCAAAAGAAATTCAGGACACATTTCAAAGTGGATTAATCTAAAAATATTAATTCTCTAAAAGCAAGTTAAAGGGTTATCCACAGAACTTCGGGGCCTTTAATATATATGCAAATCAGCACGCACAAACTACTCAGGCACTTGGTCCAGAGACAATGAAAAGGCAAACGTCTGCAGGGCTTTAAATAAAACATAGGTTATACAGAGTCAAACTTTTTTTAAAGTAATTAATTTATAATCGACCTATCTGTCAAGTTAGCTGGATACCATTCTGTTCCTGACAGATAAATATTATAATTTCGACATAAATAAATTAATAAAATAAAAGAACTGTTGCTAAACAGAAAGTTAAAGGTAAGCAAAGTGTTGTAACATGGAAATACTTTGACTAAGAGAACAGCTGGATATCAACATTCAATTTCTTCCTCTGCAGGAATGGCACTGCACATGGGGGATAATTCCACTGAGACATTCAGAAGTGCAAATACTTCTATCTTTTACCTTAAGAAAGGTGTCAGGCATTGTAGTTGTTTGTTTAATGCTTGTTGAAACCAGACAGTCTAGGAACGTAACCAAATGATACTGTATTATTCACTTTTGCAGGCCAGCATACAAGTTGGACAGAAATGCAAAAGTAAAAGAAAATGCATGATTTTGACTAAAAATAAAAATGAAACATAAAGTCTGTATTTTATAAGAAAATTGCATTTTATGGCAATATTGTTGACAGGTTATTGACATGGTAGCAAAGAACAGTAAGGGATTTAATTAATTTAACAAAAATAATTACAAATCAGAGAGCATTCAAACATATATGTTAGGACAGTTCAGTGGTACAGTTCATCACCACTACTGTATCTTGCTTATTTTCTAGCACACATAAACTAGCCTAAATCTTTTATCTTCATAATTAATGTGTTACCAATAGGCTTCCAGTATTTGATAAGCTTCCAGCTTCTCTTAAGGTCAGTAACAATTAAACCTGGCTCCATCTTTGTAGCCTCTGGCTTGCTTTCAACTCCCAAACCGCTTTGTTCCCAAGGTTACTTTTATCAGCTTCTGTTATTCGGGTATTCCGACACAAAAAAACTAGAGGCTGTGCTTACCACACTCTGTTATACCTTGAGAAGCACACTAATCACCCACAGCTACTGTAAACATCATCACATAGGAATCCAGTTAATTAGTGTTCCCCTTTTTTCCTACCAGAAAATATATTTTCTTTATTGAATTGTTTGTACTGTATGTGTGTGTACCCTGTGACACACCTGTAGTCCATGCAGCATGCAAGTGCCCTGCTCCTTCAGGAAAAACACCTGGCTGCCACAGTCATTACCAGGGGAAAAGTGATTTTCTAACAGTGAACAGAAACATACTTTATTTCACTTGTTAGGATAGTGTTTCTGCAATGCAGTTTCTGTGTGTCTGTTTTTGCAAAGATTGTTGTTTGGAAGCTGATGGAAAATAAATGTACAATAAATATATTACAGCATATACAGTAGTACTGAAGAGACTTTGACTAGCTCAGTGTGATGGAGTGAATTGTAAGTAAAATAGGACTGCACAAAGATGTGTATCCCATTGCTCTTTATTATGTACCTATTCTGATTTACCATAGTCATGCTGTTTATATTTTTATATTATACTGAAAATATCAAAGTACATGCTCAGGGAGATCCTAGAAATAATATATCTATCTATCTACAGCATAATGGATACACAAGAAAAAATGCATAAACATTAAGCTTTGACACCAAAACCCCAGTGAATTCATCTCAGTAATATACACTGACTCCTTCTTGGTAGATGCTGAGCATATTTTATATTTATGCATTGAGTCAATATGAAACCTACACAACCATTTCACAAGTGGATGAAAAAGATAGTGAAAGAGGCTGAAAAGCATCCTTAGTTCAAAATCCTAAATGTTTCCCATTATTTAGGATAAAAGAGCATTGTACAGTGCATAAACACACACAATATCATCTGTCACAGTAAAGACTGCTTCAGGTGAAACAACATTTTATATGTGCATTTTTTGTACTATAGCCAAGACCGCTAACAGTAGTAAAAAACAGGTTACGTTTGTATTTTATAAATAAAGTATGTATTTGTACCGTGTCAACGCTCAGAATCTGACTGTGGTAGCCCTCTCTTTTTCCCTGCTTCCTGTCAGAAATATGTGGCAATGACTGTCACACTTGTATGTCAGTGATTATGGGGTGAGGGCAGGAATTTCTATCCTCCGTGGCTGACACAAAACAAAATGCATTTCAAACAGTATATTTCATTTTTATGGAACTGATGAAAAAATGTAACAAAAGAAAAACAACCAGATAAACTCTTAAGAATGTCATGTTGTTCTGTTTTTGATAAGGATAAGGAAAGACAAGTAATAAAAAATTTAACATTAATAAATGAAAGGAAGCCAATTTCATATATGTCATATAGAAGCTGGAGCCTAGACAAATTGGTATTTCAAAACATTAGGGAATGTTGCAAACTACATTACTGTATGTACATTGGTTTGTGGTTTTAAAATGAATTTAAAAGACTGATCCACAGTAGAAAATGATTATTCTTCAGGCAAATACATACAGAGGTGTCCGTCTTCTGTAGGTAGCCCATGAGGAATTCTTATTATTTTTTGTGAGGTATTTTCTGGTTTTATGTCCCTTTTAGTAAAAATTTTAAAATCAGTCCCTCTGCCTCTTTGCCCCTTTACAATACCCTGCTTAAACCTAGCAACTCCTGCTAACGTGTACTATAGGAAATATATCTATGCAGTTATTCAAAAAAATAAACAGTATGTTCATATCATACGAATAAAAAAACCCTGACAAGTTTTCTAACTAATCCATAAAATCACTGTCAAGATAAATAATGTGATGGACATTTTAGATTCGTACTGTATGTTAAAATTTGAGGAAAATTCACAACCTTTGACAGTCACCACAAAAAATCGGTATGTAAATAAGTGTTCATAGTAAGCTTTGCTGAGATAATGGCGTGTGAAAATTACGATGAATATCAAAGAAAGGAAAAGGAAGCCATAGGATGTATGCCAAATATCAAAAGAAAAATTCTTACTCAATTAATGGAGTTTAAAACTGAAGATCAGGAGGTGGTTAAACTAAAATTTCACCCACTTCTGCTCTCCTACATATAAATGTCTCAACCCTTGAGTATCCTTTGCATGTGTCTCCTTGTACTCTGTGTATACTAGATACTGACATTACATTATATTCTAAGTCTTCCATCTTTGACTTTTATTCTTTGACTTTCCTGCGTATCACCTGTGCTGACCCTTCACATTTCACCATCAGTACCATCATTTGGCTTTACCGCCACTGCTGGACCCAATTTGCCTTTTCAGTGTTGGAGTAGGAAGTCACCTTATTGTTCTGCCTCAAATAAGTATTGTAGCTCTTTGACCTCTACTTCTGTACTGTACGTCCCATGCAGTATCGGTGATGTCCTCTCTTCCAGCTCCTTCCAATGCAGCCATTCAAATAGAAAACTAACAAGAAATACCCTGCTTATTAAGAGAACGATGGCCTTTGAGCACAAAGTGTAGA
Organism: Lepisosteus platostomus; assembly: GCF_059453375.1. Taxonomy (NCBI): domain Eukaryota; kingdom Metazoa; phylum Chordata; class Actinopteri; order Semionotiformes; family Lepisosteidae; genus Lepisosteus; species Lepisosteus platostomus. The sequence goes on along the minus strand of NC_142616.1, from coordinate 34,817,949 downwards.
ACAATTTGATTATTTCCATGTTCAGTAGACCAATCGATGGATAATTGGGGGCACATAGGCTGGGGGCATATGTATCTAGTCATTCTTTAACTCCACTTGTAGTGATAGATGACAACAATACATTCATCAAGTCCTGGGGCCTTACTTGCTGCTCTTCCCAATGGCTCCACCAGACATGACCTACATCCTGATGCACTCTTGTAACAATGGCTTTACTGGGAGATGAGAATGTGACATTTATTGTACTGTATGTGACATATATTAAACAAATCCACAAAAAGCTGAATCTACCACTTCCCACTGTAGTGGACATAATTAAGACACCCAAGACTACTTGAATAGTGGCCACCTTTCAGGAAGTGTATCTTTCTACCAAAACCTGTGAAGTGATTTGAGAGCCAACTATAAAGGTACAATTGGGGATCTCCAATAAACACTGGCATCTTCAGGATAAAAAGTTTCAAAAACTACCATTACAATTTGCCCACATAAAGGTGGCATTCATGGCTGGGTTGCAAGAAAGAAACTTCTACTACCACTAAAAGAGGTGATTCAGCTTTGCCAACTATCATTGCGATGACAATTCAAAGCATTATGTTTGGCTTGAAAAGGATGAAGCCTGTGTTGAGAAAACTCATGCAGTTGAAAACTCAACTGTTGGTGGGGGATCAGTTATGTTTGGGGGTTGTTTAACGTTCTACAGTAGATATTTTGCCAAAAAAAGTTGAAATCATTATCTCCAACACATATCAGCATGTTTTGGCCAGACACCAAGTTATTTCTGTCAAAAAGCTCAAATGGCCAAAATGGATATTGTTGCATGACAACAACCCAAAGCATACATCCATATCAACATAGGAATGGTTAACTGCGCAAAACAAAAAATGTTCTTGACTGGCCATCTTAAAATAAAATTACAGGAAACTTGTATACTGTATATACAGTACAGTATAGTATCGCAATTTCTTCACTATCTGTTCCTCTCAAAAGGCACTGTTGGACGTGGTCAGTAATTATCAATTGACATTGTTGACACCATGAAATACACATCACCATGCTGTATTTTGTTTCACTTGAAAATATATTTAAAATAATGTGCATTGATTGAGCACAGCAGACATTCACAGCAAACTGTACTGAACTAATACAGCTGCTAATTGAATTGTTCTTGGAAAAACTGTAAAAAAAATTGGTTCAGGATTTCACTACCATACTTCACTGACACAACAACACATACAGTATACTGTATACAGTACATGCTGTTTTCTATGTTAGTATTACTGTCAGTAAATGCAAATTAAGGAAAAATCTCATTGCGACAGTTGTCACAATGGTAATGCAACTACCAGGCCAATAAACTTTAGAACATCAAGTCTGTAACAGTCTTTAGAGTCATGACAAATTATACTGTGGAGGTTATTAATATTTTTTAATTATTGTCTTCAGCAAATACAGCACAGGTAAGATCCAAGCTTTTGGAGAATCTAATAAGAACTGAATTCTACTGTACAATATGGTATTGAGGTTTACTGTGTCAAATACTGACAACTATTTCAAATTTTTAGTCATAAAGAAATGGTACAAAATTGGCAGTTTGGCAGCCACTGTTAAAAAAGTAGCCACTTCAGCACATTAACAACACTAAAGATTCTAGAGGCGACAGATTTAATTTAACATTGACATTCATTTTTTCCTTATAGTCATGTTTTTAATTATTTACTCTTCACCGGGAAGGTTTACTGTGTTACCTAGGGCTTATGTAGCTTGAAGAACACTTAATTTAAGTTTTGTTGCATGTGTACCAAATAGTAAATAATTCAAACACAATGAGAAAGCAATTCTTCATCCTGAAGGTCTGTCAGGTGTAAAAAATACAATTGAATGAATCTAGTGGTTTGGTAAAATGTTGATAAACATTATTGTTATGGAGCTTCCATCATTGCCAGTTCTGACAAAATCACAATACATAATAAAATGTTATATACAGTAGGCTGGTTCTCTTCAGAGAATCTTTAAAATTTAAAGATTCCTTTAAATATAATTGACACAGTCATATCAAAATGGACATGTACCGTCAGGAAAAGAGTACTATATAAATACAATTATTATTAAGGTTTTGTGAAATTGTAATGTACAGTAGGTGTCAACATGTAACATGGTACATCTGTGACAACAGGCTATTTGATGTTGCTAGATGAAAGCCTTTACTGACAACACAAAACATATTTAAGCAGCAGGAGATTACCAGTCGCCATTGGGATTTTGATTGGAACCGGGTGCCAATCTTTGGCCACTCACACCATCAATAGTGGTCAGAAGAGGGATGCACACAAGGATAAGAACCCCATACCCACCGTGAAATATGGTGGATTGTTAATGTAGTGGCACTATTTTGCTGCCTCTGTTCCTGGGGCCCCTGTTAAGATCAATGGCACCATGAACTCTAATAAGTATCAGGATATACTGGCCAAAAACCTGGTTACCACTGTCAGAAAGCTGTGACTTGGTCGCAGAGGGACCTTCCAGCATGGCAATGACCTTAAACACATCTCAAAATCAGCAAAGAAATAGTTGACTGAAAACAAAATCTGAGTTTTGCAATGGCCATCTCAGTCTCTGGACTTAAGGCCCATTGAAAACCTGTGGTCTGAATTGAAGAGGGCAGTCCATAAGGACATGAAAGATCTGCCAAATTTCTGTCTAGAGGAATACTCCAAGATCCCTCCCAATGTTTTTTCCAACCTTATTTAACATGATAGGAAAAGGCCAAGTGCTGTTATTCATGCCAGAGGATGTTACACCAAGTACTAGAAACAGGATCCAATAATGTTTTTGTTTTTGAGAAAAAAAAATAGTATTACTCATTGAAGAACATTTGTTTTAAAATAGTTGTACTAGAAAAAGAAAAGGTCTGTAGTTTTCCAATTCTTGGGGGGATAAATATATATCATTATTTGTGCTGTTTATTTTATACCTTTTTTTGTTCATTAAGGTTTTTTTGTTATCATGGTGCCAATAATTCTTGACAAGAATTTACAACCAGGATATGCATGTGCACAGATAATCTCTCCACTCTACCACAATAGCTCAGGTCCAGTGTAAAGAGGAAGTCAATGCATCATGAGGTTCTTAACATTGATCAATTTTCTGAGGTTGGACATTGACTGATTAACTGCCTACTGTGGGGCTATGTCTAAGACTTTAAATTGCTTGGTATTTCCTCATCTCAATTAAAACCTCATAACATTTTTTTCAAAATCCTTTAATCCAGCTAAAAATGGTTGCTCCTGTATCTATGTACAGCTACAGACTTCTGATGAAAAAAAATAGTTATGCTTTACTGATACAAATGTTCAGCTACAGGTACAGATTTTTACCTGTATGAGTTAATAGTAAGAATTAGTTTGTTTTTACTTTCTACCCATGACGAAGAAACAAAAATATATGAAAGATTAGAGATGAATATTTTTGTGGTTTTATTGTTGTGAGGTTACTGTTATTTGTACCCTGTGGGTCTTAACCAGATGTGATTGTAAGTCACTTTAGATGAAACATCTGCTGAATAAATATATGCAAAATGTAAATTGTGAGATAGATTTGAAGTAGACTTAAAAAATAATTGGTGGGTTGGTCTGTAAAAGAAAGTTTGTTGTTATGAAACATGGATATGAATTTAAATATGCTGTAATAAGGACTCTGCATGTTGGCCAAGAAAGCAACCAACTTTCCTAGAAAGAAAAATCCACTAGTCTTTCATAATTACATATTATCTTTTTAGACTTTTTAAGGCTTTAGGTGATTCTTCTATTTAGCGATTAGAAACAGAAAAAGTTCATTAAAGGTTATTTTTGTTCATATCGATGGTAGACAGGTACTGTAATAGATTATACAATTTACTGAAATAATAAGGCATTTGTCCAGTTTTACTTAACATGCACATGCACAATCAACCACCTGTCCGCTAGATCCCATCACCACCCAACTAGTTAAAGATTCCCTCAAAGTACTGGCAGGACCTATAATTAGTATGATGAACACATCCCTTGCATCAGGCATTGTACCTGACCAATTTAGCCAGCAGCCATATCACCCTGCAACTCACAACTGGCAACCCACTGAAGCTAAGCAGGTGTGAGCCTGGTCAGTACCTGGGAAAAACTAAGGTTGCTGCTGGAAGAGGTGTTAGTGGGGCCAGCAGGGGACGCTCACCCTGCAGTCCATGTGGGTCCTAATGCCCCAGTATAGTGACGGGGAACCTATACTGTAAACAGGCGCCGTCCTTCGGATGAGACGTAAAACTGAGGTCCTGACTCTCTGTGGTCATTAAAAATCCCAGGGCGTTTCTTGAAAAGAGTAGGGGTGTAACCCTGGTGTCCTGGCCAAATTTCCCATTGGCCCTTACCAATCATGGCCTTCTTATAATCCCCCTCTATAAATTGGCTACATTACTCTGCTCTCCTCCCCCCACTGATAGCTGATGTGTGGTGAGTGTTCTGGCGCACTATGGTGTCCGTCGCATCATCCAGGTGGATGCTGCACATTGGTGGTAGTGGAGGGGAGTCCCCATTACCTTTAAAGCGCTTTGAGTGGAGTGTCCAGAAAAGCACTATATAAGTGTAAGCAATTATTATTATTATTAAGGTAGCGGTTGTTAGACCGCTGCTTAAGAAACCAAATTTGGATCCACAAGTTCTTAACAACTACAGACCTATCTCAAATGTTTCACTTTTATCTAAAATTCTTGAGAGAATAGCCCAACTTTAGCCTTATCTGTATTCAATTATTATACTTGAGAAACTCCAATCTGGTTTCCGCCCAGGCCACAGCACTGAAACTGCGTTAACAAGAGTTGCAAATGATATTCTGTTAGCAACTGACGCAGGGAATCCCAACAGTGTTTGTGATCCTAGATCTTAGAGTTGCCTTTGACAGAGTTAAGCATTGTATTTTGTTACATGGGCTTGAGTCTGAGGTTGGCCTACAGTATAAGGAACCGTCCTTAAGTGGTTTACCTCCTATTTAACTAACCGTTTTCACTATGTTCAAACTTCTAATATTTGTACTGCTTCATCACTGCCACCTGTCAAATTTGGGGTACCACAGGGATCAGTGCTCAGATCTGTATTGTTCTCTAGGTAGGATAATACGAAAGCATAATATTAACTTTCATCCCTATGCTGATGACACTCAAATATACATTTCATTTACACCTAACGACAACTCGTCAATTGTCACTTAAGCTAATTGCATTAATGAAGTAAAGTCTACTTCATTGTAGTGTGAAAACTTTTGTCACTCAACTCTGATAAAATTGAGGTTTTATTGTTTGGTGGCAACAGTGCAGATAGGACTGTTATAACTTCAGCACTCAACTCTGAGGGTTTAAAATTTTGCCTCAAAGATTCGGCACGTAACTTAGGCGTCATCGTAAACACAAGGCTCTCATTTAACTGTTATGTTAATGCAGTATCGAAGGCGTGCTTCCTACAGTTAAGAATCATTGCAAAACTAAGGTATTTTATTTCCACTCAAAAGGATTTAAATCCAGACTGAAAATATATTACTTCAGCCTAGCCTACTCACACCTTCAAGCTACATCATAGCTTGTTGCAACTATGGCTGCTGGTGCTGCTGTACATGGCATTGTTTGTCTCAGTGTTGGCCTTCCAGGTAGATACATCTGTTCTGACCAAACTATCCTATTCTCCTCCCCACGTGTCCGGATGGTGCCTGGGCTGGACACCATCTGAGTTGGATGCTGCATCACTGCCATGGATCCAAAAGGGACATTGTGGATATAGCTATTGTTTAGGAGGATTTACTGGTCTACAGAGATCTGCATGGAGTACTGGCACAATGGAAGACCTAATACTCCACATTTAGTACTTTTTTAGAATTGTATAATGTTAGCATGCCTAGAGGGGTTGGGCAGCCAGTTGACCTCAGAAGCCCTTGAGGTTTTTTTACTCCTTACACAGGAGCTTTTGGTTCCTCTCCTCCTTTTTCTTTTTCTGTATTGTAATGCCATGTATTGTCACACAGCTTTGTTAAGTGCCTTGGGGCAACCTTGTTGTGAAAGGCTCTATTAAATTGAATTAAATTGAATTTACATTTGATGTGACAACTACCCAAATTTAAAATCTCCATAAAGTATATGGATAAATTCTATACTTTTAGCTCATTATCGGACAAATGTCTCTGAACACAGTCTCTATGTCAGATTTTAATTTAACTTTAATTAAACAATTTAACGACCATATTTGTAACAATCAATTAATCATAAAAATCAATTTAATTACAAAATATTGTAATTTTATTCTTAATTGGAATACACAATAAATTGAGCATGTCATTTTTCAAATCAGAAAAGATTAAGTACTATATAGAAAAGATTACTGTATACAGTATATTGGATACTGTATATGCGTTAAGAGCACCACTCCAGAAATTCAGTCTGGTGTAGCGAGTCTTCCTTATCTGTTTTAACAGCCTCTTTCCTCTGCTGTCACTCTATTTCTTTTCCTCCCCCTTTGTCTCTGTACATATTGTCAGTTGGACTGTTTAAGTTTCATTTTTGTCAAAACTTCTAAAATGTTATTAGGGTAGCACAGTGATGCAATGGTTAGCATTGTGCTCTCACAGTACTGGGTTTATGCATTCTATTCCAGACTTGGGATGCTATATATCTCGATAGCCCAGTAAAACTGTACCGGTTGTAATATTTCTTGATAGCCCAGTAACACTGTACCGGTTGTAATATTTATTAATTAACCATACTATTTTTAACCATACTATTTTTGTACTGTTCCAAGAATTACCTTGCACTGTTTTTGTTCTGTTATATTTTCTCTGTTTGCGGAATTTTGCACAGTTTTGATTACTTGATTACATTATTTATGTTATGTTATTACACGTTACTGTTATTGCTATTGTGTTACTGTCTATTGTCTTATCTTCTGTCCTATTTATATACTGCACCTGAGTGACTTATGAGTAACACTTTTCATTATACTATGGACCTGTGTAAGTATAATGACAATAAATTTGGATTGAATATGTATGGAGTTCTATCTACCGTATGCTCATGTGCATTTCCTGCAGTTATTCTGGTTTCCTCCCACTATCCAAAACTATATTGATATGTTAACTGGCATTTGGGAAGAGTGTGTATGTCTGTATATGTGTCAGTCTGCCCTGTGATGGACTGGTGTCCTGTCCAGTGTGTACCCTGCCTTGACCTATTGCTTGCGGGACAGGCTCTGTCTTCCCCAATGTTGGTCCTCTAATGTCTGCTTACTTTGGTGTTTCTTGTCTCTCGGATGCCCTACAGCTTGGTATTCACCTGTCTCTCTGATCCCTACTGCGTCTTAATGGCTCTGAACATGGATCAATCACTGTCTGTAACTCCTGGATTAAGTCCCTCAATGCAGCCCAACCTTCCATGATTCCTTGGTTGGACATACTGTAGCTCGGTTCGTGTGTGTGGCTGCTCGTCACGGCCATTGGCTGGCATCCTGACACTCTCCCTCTAAGTGTGTGTTGTCCATCTTCAGGAATGTGTAGCTCTGGAACCCAGCCACCGTTGGTCTACCGATGGGATGGGTGGTCGCACATACGCTGGATGTGGTGCTGTGGCAGGCTGGGATGTCCGACTCAGCTGACCTTTGTCCTGCGTTTGGAAGTGATGGATGTTAACGTTCTAACTTTAAGATATGTTAGAATGTTTTAACTTTGCATACCTATGACACAAAATAAAAGTGATACACAACAATTATTAAATATAATATATAAAAACATCTTCTGTTAAGTATTAGAGAAAAGCCAACAGTACATGAAGATTCAAATGGCTATATTTATGCTATGTAAGCCATGATGCCCCCATAAACCGCCAAAGCATAGGATAATGGTCACAAAGAAATGATATATATATATTTATGCCTCATTTTAAGCTGTGTAACAATAAATGAAGACATATTTTTTTGCTTCACTAACTTTGCCCTATCCTAAGTCTCCAAGTGCCACCTAGAGGCCACCTAGAGAAAGTGGAAACAAAGTATAAAAAGCTAAAATACTGTACATCACACTAGGGCTTCTACTTTAAAGCATTAATCTTCCTAAATAACAATGTAGATACCGTAATGTGGTATTACACGTGAGTGTGACAGAGCATGGTCTGTTTCATTCACCAAAAGGAATCAAAAAACAATTTACACATAGAAACCATTTCACCCATCACTGAAGGGCACAAAACCACACAGCATAGGGATAGAGAAGTGAAAATATACTTGACCAACTAAATTAAGAGAAAACTTTAGGTGGGCTGATAAAGCTCACCATGCAGTTTTAACCAGGACACCAGGTTTAATACCCCTATAATAATAAAATACTCTTCAAATGCATTTACCAGATACATATTGTGATTATCAGCATGAAACACTACTGGACACACCATATGCAGTTCAAGCTTCACTGGGTTGATCAATACTCATTTTACCACTGCCGACCTTCAACTGCCTTCAGCAGGCAGGGTATTTAAATAACCAGATGCACAAGTGGGGTAGGACAAGCCACACCCACCATCATTCAAGTTCCCAGAAAACATCATGATTGACCCGCTGCCAGTGAAAATGTACAGCCACCAACAGTGCATCAATGTTAAACAGGGGTTGTGTCATTTTCTTTCCAAATCACAGAATTATAAAAGTGCTCAATTATCCTTGATCTTCAAACTTATAATAACTGTAATCTCAAATAAAGTTTTAGCTCATCCTGCTCTAAACGGACTCACCTTTCACAATTTCTGCAAGTCTTCTGGGTGAAGCCCTTGTTTGTTAAAACATTAGGTCTGGGGATAAAACAGTTTAAATGGTTAAAAGCAACTTCACTTCCAGCCTTACTTGCTATTAAACTAAAACACTAGATGAACAATAATGAAACACCAAGGTAACAAAAGACAGTAATAACAAAAACAAAGGTTTAAGAATTTTAATGGAGGAATTTTGAAAAAATATATTTTTTCATCATTTTTCATCAAAACATTTCTTTTCAAACGTACAGATAATAAGAAAAAGATAAGTGAATACGCATACAGTATACACTGAATTTGATCTCAGTTATATGAGTGAAATTATAATCAAAGAACAAACAATTGCAGTTTTTCAGTGATTCTGCTCCTAGTACCTCTTGGTACTTGGGTGTTTCTATTCTCTGTCTTTGAGGATGTGGAGTATGGGTAAGATACCATATGGATAATTACAAAGCATTTAAATTGAGCACTCCAGCTGTGGCTTTGTGATAAACCTGCTAGTTTATTTTCTGCAGCAGTTCAGTATTTCAGGGCATGAGTATTCTGGTGATCAAACAGTGAGTTCAAAGAAAATAAAAACATTTACAGCATGTACAGTATTTAATTCTGAAGCCACAACAATATAAAGATCTTCAGTATTGTGTACACATTGTACATCTCCAAAAATCAATTCTTAGGTATTTTCACATGTGAAGTACAATAACCGTGTTGTCAAACATTGCCCTTTTAAGGAAATCTTATCATCTCAAGGCAAAATGGTTCAACTAACATGAAACAAGTAAAAAAACACATCTTCTTGTTAACAATGGGAACAGGTAATCTGCAAAAGACAGTAGAACTCAATACATTTTCAGTTTTGTGTAACAACTAATAAATGCTATTATACTATAAAGACTAATTTATAGTACAGGTGCAGTGATGCATAGTGAGAAGATATCTGTTATTTTTCCATTAAGGTCTGATAAAACAATTGATAACAAAAAGCATACATGCATACATTTTTGTGATAATAAGCTCCAAAAAGTAAATGCTCATCCTATTTATTTGGTATGATCCAGACTTTTGTTTTTTAATTTGAAAATATTTAGACATTGTGTGCTGTGATATTTGAAAATAACACTAAGCTGATTAAAATAAAATAAACTGACAAAAGTGAAACAAAAGAAATTTTCAACAAGTAATAAAAATCACATTTTTTGTTCAACTCTAAAGCAGGGTTTTGATCGAGAAGAGAGTCATGATTGTAAGGCTGCTATGAAATGAATTTGTTGTGCCACACATCACTCTCTGTGGCTTTGTTTTAAAACATAGTGCAAACAGTGAATCAGCTTTTCTAACTCAGAACATAAAAAAGCATCATTTCTATGCAAATCTAAAATGAATGTGTTGACATGTAACATACTGTACATTTCATTCTGACTACTTTATGGCATTTTTAGTACTGTGCTTTAACTGTTTTTTTTCAGCTGTTACACAAAAATAATAATAATAATGTCATGCATAACCCTTGCTTCATGAATAATTTGGCAAAGAAAGGCAAACATTATTTTACTAGTTTTACTACATATCACAACAACAAAAATCAAACAAAACTTATTTTTAGACTTGAGAAAATATGCTAAATGTTCCCAGCGATTAATAATAATCAATATTAATTATTGATTTTATCTCAAAGTGCTTAACATATAGGAGGGGATCTACTTCATCCACCACTGAAGTACAGACCCCATCTAGTTGATGCATGGCAGCCACTATGTGCCACGAGCCCCACGACACAAATCACATAGAGAATTAAAGGGGCAATTAGATATGCTAGATTGTATAAGCCCACAATAACCAAATTCCACAACATCAGGACACAATGGTTAATGGTGTTGAATGTCTAGTCTCCAGAAGAGTGCCTTGTAATCTTTAGAAATCAAGGCAATATTCAGTCTAATCCAAAGAACTGTGTTCCTACTCATCATACTGGGATACACTTTCAGTACTAACCAGATTAGAAGGTAGTAACACTGCTGAATGAAACCTTTGTTTTGTATTAAACCAAGAAACAAAGGTAGATTTTTCTACGTGATTGGCAAGCACAACTACATGACCAAACATATCCAGAAACTGATCAAACAACTTTTAAAACATTTTCCTCCAGTGTAAAACAACACAGCTCTTCTAAAATGTTAGAACTTTGTTTCAGAACTTGTCACAGACTTACAACAACAGTGTTTTGCAAACGTTTTCTGAACCTTAACACATTCAAAGCAAAAAACCAAATCAAATAATCAAATACATAACTAATACTGTATGAAAGAAAATGGAAAAGTAATGATTGCATAAGTATTTAAACCCTTTGCTGTGACAAAACCAAATTAATTTAGGTACATAAAATTACTTCAACAAGCCACACAATTTGTCAAGTGGCCTTAGTGAGCAATAATAGTGGTTAAACATGATTTCAAATACACATACTGTATTTCTTTAAGGTCCATCAGTCATGTAGTGAATTTCCAGCAAAGATTCAACCATGAAGAACAAGAAGCCTCCAAAGCAAGTCAGAAATAAAGCTGCATAAACGGACAGATCAGGAGAAGGGTATAAAACATTGTTTTAATATTTCTTTGAGCAAGGTGAAGTTGATCATTAAAGAAGTAGGATGTGCCCAGATACTGCCTAGATCAATTTATCCCTCCAAACTGAGCAGCTGGAAAAGGAGGAAAAAGGTCAGGGGTTCTACCGTAAGGCCAGAAGTGATTTTGGAAGAATTGCTCAATTCTGAAGCTGAGGTGGGAGAGAATGTCCATGGATCAACAATATCCTGGTTACTCATCCTGGTCACTGAATAATTTTGCAAGGCACTGTACACTGTAAATATTTTTAGAAAACATAAATGCAACATACATAGCATATATAATAGTTGCATTAATAAGCATTAACACTGGGCTCTATATGTAACCTACTCAAAGTAGTGCAAGAACACATTTTCCATAAAATATTTTAGAATTAATATATTATATGATTCAGAGAGTACTACTCAAAATCCAGCATTTTCTCCTTCAAATTCCATATTGACTATGAAGAGTATGATTACATAAATACAGTAATACTTTTTGCTTTGTTTTTTTATATAAATTAAGGAGAATAATATATTATATTAAATACAATTTTTACACAACTCTGTCATTATAGAAGGACTCTGGATGGATTTAATTGAAAAAAATAGTAACATACTCATAAAATATATTATTTTGTGATCTTTTGTAGAATTAAAATCTTTGACTGGTAGACAATCTGCTGTTATTTGTTTAATCAAAAAAATATTACACACAGATAAAAATTCACAGAGCATACACTATCGTAAAATTACCTAATCAATAAACAAAACTTAAAGTGTGGACTAGTATCCAAGTTCTACGCAGCAGGCTGGAAGTTTGGACTTTGTCCACTAAAGAAAATTTAAATCATAGACATGCATGAAAATGTCAGACAAAAAAACAGAAAAAAATCAGATACATAGTTCCAGAATTCCTGGATTTAAAGGACTGATATATACTGTAACAAGTGGTTTCTATGTAATGGAAGCAGATTTAGCATTTTCATCCTCGAACATGGGAACAGTACTGGAACAAATTCCTGAGACCAATTGTACTAACTGCGGGTAAGAACCGCATGTAATGTTAACTCCACAGAAAGTATCTGGCTATTCAACACCTGCACCTCTGCATTCCCACTCCACTCAGGGTTTGTGGGAGCAGTTCACAAACAACACTGAGAGGAAGAACCATGCCGGCCAGTGGCTGTCAATGGTGACCGTAGAGCCATCAATTATCGTGTTCGACGTGGGATAGGCGGAGGTGGGCTTGGCTGACGAGGGGGCAGTTGTGGGACTGGACGAGGGAGACAGGCGACATAGCGATCATTGATAGAGCGCTCTGGAACCCTGAAACAGGGAGGTTTGAGTCAGCACACAAAAACCAAAGCATGTTGAATAAAATTAGTGTGCTTAGTCAAACTCAAAACATTTTAATGAGGACTTGCATAGTTCCCAGAACACACAGAACACTCAGAATTGGATGACCTGATTATGTTACCTGCAATTAAGAGGTACAGAATTCCACACAAGATATCGCGATACCAGTTGGTAATTACTTTGTAGTGCGACTAAATACTACGTTGTCATGCTTTGGACGTTTTTGAGAGTTTTATTTGAAAATCAAACAGAGTTTCACCTGTTATCAATCTGACCAAGTAAATAAGGTCACTGCCCCTAGCATACAGACAGCATTGGAAGCATAAACAGATTAAATTCTCCCTAAAGGAAATTGCCGTAGGTTCCAGTAGAAATGTGTGGCTTGTTTCTAATGGTATGAACTGATATTTACCAGTGTGAACTGGTTTAAACTGCTCACCAGTTACCTTGATAATTACCAGTAGAATGACTACCATGAAGACTATAAACTGTCTTAAACTGTAGCAACCATAATTAACTAGTTACTACTGAGTATTAGAAATATTCTGAACTGATAGATACTATACTACTATACTACTATATTGAGCATTTCCTACTGGAATGTCCACTAAAACAGAGAAAGTACATACCTGAAAATCTTATAATCCTGCATTAAATGCATTAATTGTTTATAAAATAAGTTTTGTTGATTAGGAAAGTTTGTGCATTAATAATGCTTCATATGCAGGTTACAAGCAATATAGCAGCTATGCCAAAATACTACACACTAAAAGCCCCCTGAGAACTTGTAATGGCAAAGACAAGGTTTCCGTGACTTTAAAAACTGGTACTGGAGTTCCAATGATATGGCCTACCTGGCAGGGGGCCGTGGGGGAATTCGGGGTGGTGGCAGGTCTGGTAGCTCCTCTTGGATGCGTGGAACTCGGGGTGGTGGCAGGTCTGGTAGGTCCTCTTGGATGCGTGGAACTCGGGGTGGTGGCAGGTCTGGTAGCTCCTCTTGGATGCGTGGAACTCGGGGTGGTGGCAGGTCTGGTAGCTCCTCTTGGATGCGTGGAACTCGGGGTGGTGGCAGGTCTGGCGCCTCCTCTTGGATACGTGGAGGACTGGGGCCAGGGTAACTCTCTGAAATATCCTGAAAAATCAGATGAGATTGACAGGAAAAATCAGAAATATCTGACGATCAGAAAGCGCCACAAAAATAGTTAATTTTTAACTTGCTCGCTCAAGCACTTCACATGAATTTCTTTCTTTACCTTTTCACCAGTAACACTTTTCATGTTTCCAAAATTAGTTTATTTTGTTCTACATGGCCTAAATGGTTTTAATTAAGAGAGTAAGAAAACAGTGCAATGGAAGAAAATGTTCTACAGATTGCTTAACTGGACCAAGATTCTGATAAAGACAGCGTGAATCAGGAATCACCAAGAGGCAAAAACATTACAAAATATTTTAATAATAATAATAATAATAATAATAATAATAATAATAATAATAATAGATAACAAAGAAACAGTAAATATGCTACTGTAAATGGACATAAGGACACCATGCCCAAGGAAATGAGGGGTGTTTTGTGAGGAATATCAAGCAAAGTAAAAATGACTAATATTTTAAAAAATGTTAATATTTTAATTTAAATGTTAAAAATATGGCAAACATTGAGATTAATAAAGGCAGATATTAAAAACCAAATATGCACCGTTGTACAGTAGCTGTTTGCTTGACATGACTGCTGGTTTGACTATAGACCTATTTAACTATGACACAGTAGAGGGCAGTATTGCTATTTATTAAATTACGCATACAGAAGGTGAGAGACACCAGAAGAACTCTGACATTCAGGTAGCCTGTAGTGTTATAACCTACACTGTTTGTAAAATATAGTTAACCCATGTCAATGCCACTGTTTTGTTTTCACTGACACTTGGCTCCCTTTTTCTAGTATTTATTTTTAACTTTTAAACTCCTTGTGGAGCATTATTGAAGAAAACTAAAGAATTTTGTGCAGTGGGCTTACATACTATTTTTCTCTTTCTTTCAAGTAATATAAAATAACTATTACATGTTTCTGTTTTATATGCAACAAATTATACAGAAACTTTTCAGAAATACATTTCAGAAATTAATGGACTCGTAACACATCAATACACATTCAACTGTTTAAGCTGTCAGCAATTAGACATACTGACCTTATAGGACATAGTGTATAATGACTTTTATTTACAATTTATTCATATTTACTTTCACGGTTAAACCTTATGCAAAAGGGGATAACATTCATGTCAATCTTGGAATTTAGCATGTACAGTAAGTCTTAATTTTCACATATAAAAAGGAAAAATAAATACAAATATTATTCCACAAATGAAAAAAAATTAACAAAGAAGTACTGTATCACTAAAAAAATAAAATTATAGGAATATGCCCTAGAAAAAACCAAAAAACTTGAATAGTACTGTCATTTCCTACTACTTATTCCTACAGAATTAAGACAAGAAGTATAGTAATAACCACAAGTGGGTGCACCTAAATATACAAAATCACATAAGCAGCAAAGCTGAAAACGGCCTCCTGTTTTGTACTGACTGATGCACTGGAGGCTTACCTCATTGTCTGCTTCTGCTCCACTGCTGAAGCTCAGACTGCTGCGTGTGCTTGATCTGTTGCTCTCATTGCCTGCTCGAGACAAATGCATGCTTAACGTTCTAAATCGCGTGGTGCATGCAAAATATTCAGAAATGCTCAGCAATTCTCTATCCTGCACTTCTCCTCTTCGCATACCCAACTTATCTTTTGTTTTTGCATGTTCAATCTCTGCTACCTGGATCGGCCATGACTCTTTTCCAGTAATGTAATCTATTCTTTTGCCTTCCGCAGGTGGTTCAAATGGCTCACATGGCAGCAAAGTTGTTTTACTAAGGCAAACAAGTGATGATGCAAAGCGATTCTCAAAAGGAACGCTGATACTGTATGTTAACATCAACAAATAGGATGTTGATCACTTACATTTGTCTTTTATCCTCAATGTAGTTCTGTTGCATAGCTTTGCCTATAGTAAGTAATCGGTGAACGTACAGTACCATATATTTAGTTGCTTACCAGCAGATGGGCAGATGGCAAGTAACTGCTAGCCACAGGCCTACTTAAGATAGTAATGACAGCTTCTGTACACTTTGCTTTTTAGTGCTACCACTGTGTAAATATGTAATTAGTCATCAAATCCATATCCAATGTCACAAAAAACAAGCAAAAAGTATAATCCACTAAATTATTTCTCTTACTAATTTCATGAATGAGTTTTTCATTTGTTTCCAAATCCACAAATTCAGTTGTCCCTTTGAGGATTGTTCCTTCGTGATATGGACAAAATTTTTCAAGAGGCAAAATGTTTATCCTGAAAGGTTGTTTCCACTTAGTGAAACAAACATTCAAGGAAATGTAAGTATTCTTTCTCTAACATCTAGTTCTGTGGTTTGTTTTTGAGGACAAAAATAGAAAATAGAGTAAAAATTTAAGTCTCCAAACTTCCCTCTCAGTCAGATTAAAAGCTGTCTCAACATTTAATGTCCTGTTTCTGTTTAACAAAAGCTGTCCTAAATCTGAACTATTTGTGCAGAGGCAGTCTTTTTGATCTTTGTGCAAGGAAGGTTCTTGTCAAAAGCAGGGCATGTAAGACTCTATTTAGAAGGGTATAAATGCAGATCAACACTTTTGGCAGACTTACTGGATGTACTGGTGGTGCTCCCAGTATGCCAGTTTCCTCTATGAATCACTTGAGCTGGGGCAGGTGGAGGAAACATTACTCGGGGGCTAGGTTCGTAAACCGCACACTCCATATTCATCACAGACTTGTTGTTGGAAAATTGTTGAATAGGAGCAGTTATCTCCAAGTCTGAGTTAAAAAAAAACCAAGGCAAACAGAAAAGATGTAGTTAGCTCCTGCAAACTTCAAAGTGCTGGTCACTCAGGTTAAATACAATAATTATAAAAACCATTAATCATCATCATTCTCATAAATCAATTTAATTAATGCAATGGACACTATTAAATACACAATAATACATTATGTCACAGTATAGAAGTCCTCTTTGACAAAAAGTAGATGAGTTGTATACACACCAAAAATAAGTGAGTTCATAAACAGTGTGACCTATATTTTTAGGTACTCCACACTGCTGATATGATTTAACATTACTTTCAAAGGTGAGAAAAGGTAAGAAAAACAATATATTTGCATCATTGCTCTGAAACAACTTTACCCAACATTTTTGAGGGATTAGTTTTTTACACTTACTCTAAATCTAAGTACACCCATTTATTGTAAGTTACAGTGCCATCACCAAAATAACTCATTTTAGTCTATGATGAAATGGCTATATTTGGTTTTCTTAATTATGTACAATATTTTACAAATATTAGTCTTCTCTGGAATGGCAATCTCAGGACACCTGCAGGAGTAGAGATATTTTTTGCATTTAAATAAGCCTTACAGTAAAGCACTGGTCAGTCCAAATATCCCGATTCCATGAAAAGGGCTTCCCAGTGCACGACCCTACAGTCTATACAATTGGAATTTTAACAGGTTAAACTCATAATTTACTAACTTACATTTTCTTTTAATTATTTGAAAATTTTAAAATACTACTAAATTGTGCAAATCTACAACTATATTAACAGTTCCTACATTATTCATAAGCAACGTCAAAATGGAAAACCATGAAAAAAGTCTAACCAATCTCATTATTAGTAAAATGGCTATGAATTATACGGTATATTTTCATGATGAGGACATTGTACCCCAGTTTAAGAGTGTTTTAAGGAACTGCTATTGTCAGAATAATTAAATCAACTTTTAAATGCTACCTTTCTCATTTTTCTCATTCTTACCTATGTTCTTTCCTGATTTCTGCTTTTCTTTCTGTCGTCTTGTAATGCTGTCTCTTAATTTCTTCAGATTTTCCTAAAAAGAAGATTTAAAACCTTAAACCCACAACTCTAGAAGCCCACTTTATAATAATTATTCATTTTCTAGTTCAATCAATTTTTATTTTTGATTTTGCATTGATTTTCTTTGAAGCAGTAGCTGATATCATTTGCTTTCATGTCAGGATATAACGTGCAATTTTACAGCATCATCTTCTAAAATGCACAAATGTTATCTAGAAAGCTGGCTGAGGACATTTATTTTTTGTACCCCTGTTTAACAGCGCTTTAAGAAACTGCTATTGTCAGCATAGTTAATGCTATGCTGTCAAATACTTTTGAATGTTACATTTCTCATTTTTTCATTACTAGTCTGCATTGTAAAATCTGTATGCTTGACCCATCACTATTGTAAAAAGCATACAAATATTCCTAAAAACAGACATCTATTGAAGATGAACTATACTACTTCCAATTTTACTTCCACCTTTTCAGACAGCAAAGTTTTGACAGGGGAATTAAGAAACATACAATTTTGAGTCATAACATTTGCCTAGTTTCATTTCCCAAGTCCTACACAAAATGTTTTTTAAAAGTCTTCTTAACGTTCATCAGCTCAATTAAAAAGTTGGGGTTTTACACTGGTAAGTTCTTGAGACCCAACAACAGCAAAGCCTTTCTTATATGGTTGTATAGTACGAATACAAGGGGCAGACAAAATAATGGAAAGATCTAACAAATAGGACATGCATTTTGAAGTAACTAAATCACAATTAAAAATGATTCTACACATGTGTTTCATATAAATTCCAATACTAAATACCAATACTGTATGTTTCCATTATCATAGACATCTTGAAATCCACACTTTAACATGTGAGTTTTTAAAACAACATAACAGATTTAACAGATTTATAAAAAGGTTAAATAGTGTGTGCCTGAATTGCAGGTCTGTTGAAGCTCCCAGAGACAGAAAGGCATTTAATAAGGTTGCTAAAAACGATAAAACACCGGCTTCAAAAATGACCACAGAACTGAATCTACACCCTGCATTGCAGTGTCTGTACCTCATGTGCTTCACAAAGCTGATATTTACGGTAGGGCTGCCATTCAGAAACCGCTTGTAACCAAGCCCAATGAGCAGCAATGCATGGCCTGGTGTAATGAGCACAAAACCTGGACTTCTGAGCAGTGGAAGATATACAGCATGTTATTTTGAGTCGAGTTTTACTCTTTTTCGAACATTGGGATGGGTGTTATAATGTGGTATTATGACTCTCCGTGGTAGAGAACATACAAACTCTATATAGATAACACTGCAGTTTCAGAATTAGTCCTTGGGCCCCAGCACTACAAGACAGCAATACTTACCACTTTGCCACCATGGTGCACACCTTTATTTTTATACCATATAATATGCTATTATGTATATGGAGGGAAGAAGCTGTACTTTTGGAACCTTACTGCAATGCAACAGCTTTACTTATAAAAGCCATCTAAAAGTAGCTAACAACATTTTCACTAGAACAATGTGGGTTCTGAAAATAAGCTGGTTTGTTAATTATAGTAGCATATTTTACCGGAACTATTTTCTTCATAGTCCAAACAGCTCCCAGGAAATATCCATGCTGAACAACAATAATAACTATACTTGTATAAGAAAAAGGCATATTGAAAAATAACTTGAAAAGCTATTTACCCTTGATTCCTCGTATTAGCAAAAAGATGAATAGTTTATGTATGATTAATACAAATTCTGTGTTCTTTCAACTAAGTTCAATTTGTTATCCTCTTTCAAATTAAAGATTATATTCGTATAATATTTTGAAGAAAGTACTTTTGATGACTGAATCAGTAAACAGAGATCCACATTAGGAATTAAATCATCATTTGAAATTAATATAAAAATATGCATTTATATAATTACAGAAATAGAAGTAACTACATTCCTCATTTATTAATTTGGCAAATTAATGTGTCTGGAAAATAGAAAATCAGTGTGAAATAAAAGCTGAAATCTGATCTGAAGCAATCTGAAGCAAGATGTTTATTATTAAACACATCAGATATTAAAAGTAATTTTAGATCCATGTAAAACATTAATATAAACCTAATGCAATGTGAAATCAGTTAGAAGACTAAAATACCTGTTGGAATCGCAGGGACTCTGACCTTCTCTTCTGGTTGAGCTGCCATTCCTTGAACTCCTGGACGGCCTCTTCTACAGTGATATCACCCAGCTTCACCTTCTCCTGAAGCAGAATTAGCTGTCTCTGGCCTGGGGTTTTCATTCCAGCAAACGGGTCATAGGTGGTTGTGGGAGGTCTGTCCCTCACTGGTCTCACTAATCCAAAACACAGCACAGAACTGGATAAGTGTGAAACCATTAGCAACAAAGAAACTGGATTGAAATTTCTCATTCATCGTTGGAATTTCTTCTGAAATATTATGTATAAAATTACTCCTTAAACAAGATAGCCACATTCTACTCAGCCACATTCAGAGTTTCAGGACTACACAGTCTCTTATACATCAGTTAAAAGAATTAAATTAAATACCATAAAGGAAATAATTAACAGGGAGTACAAGAAGTAAGATATTTTCATTTGTTTTGTTATACAGTACATACATTTTGTTATTTTCGTAGAAAATACCATTGAAATTGTACAGAGACTTTACTTCTGAGGCATGTACTGTATGATAGGAAATTTAATTCAAACATAATTCATACAAACTTAGTTAAACATACATATATTGTATCTTTGTGCTCAATCAATCTTTTTACAGAATATATGCAGTTACAGTACAGTATATTCAAAAGCTGCATTGTGAAATCTCAGAGTACAGTCTTACGGGATTATACAACTTGTTTTTTATTAAACAGATTACCCTTATAATTGCATCAGAAATAGAAAGACCATGCACTGTACTATAGCATTTTCTAATAATTCAAATTTTATATCACTTAGTCCAATAAGGTGTTGTGGAGAGTTAGGGTCTAACCCGGCAGGCAATGGGTGTAAGACAAGTTCCAGTACACTCTAAACAGGTCCATTGCAGGAGACATACTGTATAATGAATGCACACAGGATGTGTCAGGTCCAATTTAACCTAGGCCGCATATCTTTGGACTATGGGAGGAACCAGACCCCAAGGCAAAAGTCCATGTGGCCAGGGAGAAAAAATACAAGCTACTGAGCAATACAGAAGGGACCTCAAGCTACTGTAGAACTGAAATAAGATTAAAAAATTACAGACCTTTTCCATTTGTCAACAAGTAGGCTAGACTTCACTATTTTGCAACTGTCCAGTGTTTCCACAAAGAAAATAAAGGACAAATAAAAACATGTATTCTGTGTTAAGACATTCACTGAAGTAATGAAAAAATAGTGGGGGATGAAAAAAATGTTTTAATTTGTCATTCTTCAAAATCTTATTTATATGTTTTATGTGCAGTGCTTCACCAATAGGTTACCTGAAAAAAATGAGTTGTTTAATTTTTTTACTTTCGTCATGCTACGACGGTTTACTAATGATCATATTTTACTATACTGTAACAATGTTAAAAAATCACAGCATACATATATACAGTATAATGCAACCATCAAAACTCTTACCTGGCAACACCTTTCCTCGAACATAAAGATTTTCAGGTTTTGATGCTTGCTTTTCAGAAAATACTATAAAAAACAGAATAATAAGTTCTAGCAAAAAATAAATACACACATGTTCACATGTGCTACAATCCTATTTGCTTATGACTCTGTGAATTAAAATGAAATCTTTTTTAAAACATCAGTCTTTTTCATGAAATATTTTTTTTCCTATTTAATTCTTATGTTATGGGACTACTTATACTTTTAATTCTATATATATATTGTATATAATTCAATAGCCTTGGCATTAATTCTGATATGACAAAGCTATTTAATCCATGGTTTGTACCTTTTTTTAAAATGTGACTGCTTCACGAGGACTACAGTTACCAGTTACTTTTAGAAGTACACTAACATTCCACAACATAGATTAATAAAATTATTTAAAGACACATTGCTACATGTGTAACCATGTGTTACTGTGTATAACTTGAAAAATGCTAAAGAGGGCTAGAAATATTGGAGGGGAAGTAGCAGCGCTCATTTTTACACATGCCTTGTAATACAGTAATGTTCACTACAGCTTAATATGATTGAACAGACCACAAGGAAAGATATGTTCTAGTTTCAGCAATCCAGTGGCCAAGTCATTTCCCTGACCTTTGGAAATGTACGCCTCTCTCTCTTCTGGCTCACTGCAGACAGAGGGCCTGGGAATGGGCGCAGGCGGACGATTGACTATCTCTGGGATGTAGCTGGCACCCTGCTCGACCGTGTCGTAGACATCATCCTCCACACACAACTTGTAAGGGTCCTCCTCTTCCTCCTCAATCTCCGACTGCACCTCCTCCCCTTCCTTAACATGGTTGTCCGTGTCCTCTGGCACCTCAGTTTTAGGACATTTCTCCGATTTGCCTGTTGTAAACATCATGAGGGAAATGTAGTTGCATTTTTGTCGAAGAACAAAACTTCATTAAATTAATTAAAATAATCTTTTTATAACATTTACTTCAATGTGGTAGAATCGTGTTAATCCAACATTCGATGACATGCTAACACTTAACACATACTGTAAGTAAATCATATGTGCTTTAAACAAAACTAGGGTCTCTAATACATTGCAATACCACATTCTATCATTTGAAATAAAGTTATTTTGCGTACTTTTTTAAACATTCTGAAATGCAATGGAAGGGAACATATCTTTTTTTCTGTATGTAAATAGGGTTAAATTAAACTGATTCTACATTTTACTAATGAACTTAGTAATTGATGGCAAAGGATCTGTCCGGGAACCGATCGGTAGAATAGGAGGATCCTTATGCGTAGCCGTGAATCCTGCAGAATGTGGAATAGCACAGGGACAAAATCCAAAACACGTAATCCAGGGGCTTGGTCGATAGGAGAAGCAATAAATCTGGGAACCAGGGAAATCCGAGAAAGACAATCCGAAAAACGAAATCCAAAGAGCATGGTAGAAAAAGGCAGGAGCAAAGATTAGAAACCGGGAGATCAGTCAAAAGAGTTGAAACGTGCACATGAGAATACTACGGGAGGCTTCTCAATAGTGAGCATGGGTTGGTACGTGAGGGAACTTTAAATACTGAAGGGAGAGGGATGTGGTTAGAAAATTGGTCCAGGAGTGAGAATTTGTGGAATCTGGTGTATGTGAGAATGTGATGGGTTAAGTTTAGGAATGAGATTGTGAAATAGTGGGTTTGGGAATGTAACAACGTTTGCGAGGGAAAGTGCGGGGCATGGCAGGATCCCCAAGCACTAGGAGGGTACCCACTTTGCCCATCTTTACGTTTTGCAGACCTATAAAATGTAATTTTACCTTCCAGAAACTTCCGGAGCATAGTTTCCTGTGTATTCACTGCAAAGGGATCAGGGACGTCAGATGCTTGTCTTAATGCCTTGTCCATGTCTTCATCTGAAGTTGAAACACAGAGTAGTTATTCTCTACGTTAGTATTTCAAGAAAGGGATGATGAGTTTTATGTTTATTAAAAAATGTAATAATGGAGCCACCATCATTTTTCCAT
The DNA here is from genome assembly GCF_059453375.1 of Lepisosteus platostomus. Classification (NCBI taxonomy): domain Eukaryota; kingdom Metazoa; phylum Chordata; class Actinopteri; order Semionotiformes; family Lepisosteidae; genus Lepisosteus; species Lepisosteus platostomus. Next base: position 34,794,619 of record NC_142616.1, on the reverse strand, counting down.
GCCTTTTAAAAAAATATTGAAGTAATGCTGTTTGCAATTGACACTCAAGGAAAAGGTATAGAATTCCAATCCTGATTTAAGCCTCAAACTAAAAACTCTACAATACAATTTTATTAATCACACTAGGTAAATTCAAATTCCCTTAAACATAATATTAACAAAAAATTTAATGCTTTTATAGTGACTTGCAAAAGTATTTAGACCCCTGTACAGTACTCACAATTTTTTTGTTTAAATATATCATTAATATGACAAAAATGTTGATCTTATTAATATTAAACCTCTTGTTGAGGCAAAATCTTAATTAACATATGTAAAGGAGGTGCACTGAATTCTGTTAAAGAGTAACACAATTAGTTGAGAGGCCTCTGTCTGTGAGCAATAACAGAGGTTAATAACAGAGGTGGTGATGTCAATCATTAAGAAGTGGTAGACACCCAGGTACTGCCTAGTTAAATTTGCCAAGCTCAGAAACTGGGAAAGGAAGGAACTTATTAGCAATGCCACCCTGCACTTTGAAAGCTACAGATATCAAAGCATTCATGGCTTCTATGCAATCAACATTTTTTTTTCTTTCTAGGTTTTGCTAACATTTAAAGTAACCCATCTCACCCATACACACCTTAATTTTGGGAATTCAGGTTTAAAAATTTTAAATGCAACATTTTGAAACTTCACAAAATGGGACACCATAAGAAGGGTCTGAATACTTTTGCAAGACACTGCATATGTGCAAATATACAGTATAATACTGTACTGTATATGGTGTAGTTTTTCTAAAGTCAGTCCAAATCAGAACTTTTTTTACTTCATCCTTTCATCCTTTCCTTGTGATTTTGTAAAATGCAATTGCCTTGTATTCTTAGTTTCAACTAAGTTAGTCCTGTTAACTGAAATTAAGTATTTACATGGTGAGAAAACACTTACATATGTCCTCTATACAGTCAGGATTCAACTCCATCATTGACTCATAGATGTCTTCATCACACCCTGGGTTCAGAGAGTACCTCATCAGGATGTCTCTGGAGGTATTGGACATAGACTCATATATGTCCTCATCCTCTCCTTGTGTGATGCTTTCCTTAATGTGAGTCTTCAGCATATCTGCCGTTTCCTGCAAGCAAAGATCAAAGAAACTGAGATTCCCTTTCTTTCTTTGTTCCTATCAGCCATAGTTTCTTAGGGGTCTACAACAAAGCAAACACATCACTAAGTTGTTCAATTCAGCAGACAGCTGAATTTCACATCAATTTTATATTAATCCGGCATAGAATAGTAGCCTATGTACTGTAACCTTGACACACTTCTCCGCTGCTACACCTAATGAGGCCTGTGCAGGTATCAGAAAAATTACTGGAACAATATTTAGGGAGTCTTAGGTCTTAGTAATTCTTACTGATAAGTGAAAATAGGGAGAACCTCTGGAGGGTTGCGTAGGGTTCCCATGTACAAGGAAATCTGGATGTAACTATACACAGTACAGTATATATGAATAATAATAATTGCTTACACTTACTGTATATAGCCCTTTTCTGAATACTCCACTCAAAGCGCTTTACAGGTAATGGGGACTCTCCTCCACCACCACCAATGTCCAGCATCCACCTGGATGATGCGACGGCAACCATAGTGCGCCAGAACGCTCACCACACATCAGTTATCAGTGGGGAGGAGAGCAATGAAGCCAATTCATAGAGGGGGATTATTAGGAGGCCATGATTAGTAAGGGCCAATGGGAAATTTGGCCATGACGCCAGGGTTACACCCCTTCTCTTTTCGAGAAATGCCCTGGGATTTTTAATGACCACAGAGAGTCAGGACCTCGGTTTTACGTCTCATCTGAAGGACGGCACCTTTTTACAGTTTAGTGTCCCCGTCACTATACTGGGGCATTAGGACCAACATGGACCACAGGGTGAGTGCCCCCTGCTGGCCCCACAAACACCTCTTCCAGCAGCAACCTTAGTTTTTCCCAGGAGGTCTCCCATCCAGGTACTGACCAGGCTCACACTTGTTTAGCTTCAGTGGGTTGCCAGTTGTGAGTTGCAGAGTGATATGGCTGCTGCTATGCTATGAAGCACTGCCATGCAGCTGCTATGAAGCACTGCCATGTTCTTCAAATTCAAAACAACAACCCTAAAACACTACATTGTACAGGAATTAATAAAAGATTGCTACTAATGAGTCTTATACATGTGAATGAAATTGTTAATGATGGGGATGCTACATTAAATTGAAATAAATTGAAAATCTTGATAAATTAACTAAAGTTTCACATGAGAAAATCACAATTTGTATGAATAAACAGTAAAATAAAAAGAAACACAAAGATAGCAGCTTTTAGTATCTGATAAGAATACAGCAAAGCAATAACGTGATCACTATGCCTTAGTACATTGTTGTTGTTGTCCCTGAAAGTTTTATTTATAAACTTTTACATGGACTTCCAACAGTAATTTGTGTAAAAGTTAATTAGCATGGGGCAGCAGAAGATTAACTGTAACTGTAAAAAATAAATTTTGTGTTGAGAAACCAGCTAGAACTACCGTGTTGTTAATCTTGAAGGTTCAAATTTAGCTAATTCTAAGGAAAGTTATTTTGTGTGACTTTCTTAAAATAAACTGAAAATTTGTAGAAACTTGCCTAACCTCGGATATCCTGCAAACACAGAGCTGTTGAGACTGTAACAGTAATGTGACTGTGAAAAGAGGAACTAGCCAGTATTTCACATTTACTCCCATTAAGCACTGCAAACTTAAATAACACAAACTGCTAGTAAGTACTATTATACAGTATATGAGTGCTTTACCATTTTAAAAGAATTACCTCCTTAATGCATATTCATTACCTTAACAAAGCGCTGCCTTTAGATAAGAATATGACTTAATGGCATACTTGGGCTACACTGTAACATATGTTTAACTTGTTAGCTTTGTGACCACTCTAAGATTAGAATGTAGAGAATTCTACACATTATTCTAGTGACTTGTTTGGTTGACCTACACCTAAGAAGGAGTGTGAGACGGAAACTTTCATTTCCCCACAGCCTCCTCAGACACTTAAGGCTCTTACACACGAACACTGTGTTAAAAGCAGTTATAGATTAGGTGATTCAATGGTTTAAAAATCAAACGAGACAGCCTAGAACTAGAAGAAGAAACACATTTTAAGTAACAATCATCATTGTGTTACTCAATAACCATCCTTGCTAAAAACAAAGAAAAACTTAAAAGTTAAAAATGTATACCTTTAAAACAAATCCAAAATTGAAAAGCTGTCTCTGCGCAGTGTTTAGAAACACTCTCAGCACAGCATAAGGGATTTCAGTGTGAAATGTTCTTGTATAACAAGCTATTTAAATATACAGTGAACAAACAAAAGCTGACCGATAAAGTTAATTTTACCTCATCCAAATAATCTGACCTGTCAAAACAGGATAAACTGATAAATTAAGCAATGTCTGTTGTGTTCTTGCTGTATGACTTTATATATAGTGATATTTTACAGAATGTTTTTTAAATAAATTCAGTGGCTTTGGTTAACCTTTTCTTACTTCCTCAATCTCTGACACTGACAGCATTACATAAACAAGACAGGTTGAGGAAAACCTCATGCCAGAGTTAGTAATCTACATATTATTTAGTTTGGTATAATCTGTCTGAAAAAGCAATATCACAGATTACATAATTTATCCATACACATTAAAACACATACATGAACTGTACAATATACAGTACGAAGTGGTTCTGAACTTCAGAAAACGTAATGTGGAGTATCTGTACTTAAAACACAGTGAAAAAGTAATATGCCACTTCATATTCTCTTTTAACGTGGAATATAACATAATATGCATTCTCTAACTGGGGGTTATATGCAAAGAATTTACAGCAAATCTAGCAGTGAAACATAACCCCTGGAGGAATTTAGCAATACTGAAGACTGAAGACCAGGTGTTTTTGTACTATTACTATGTACTATGTTAAGGCCTTCCCAGTCACAGCAATTGGAGTGGGTTCTTGAAAAGTGTTTTATCACTATGGGGACCTGATGCACTATATTTTGCTGCAAGATAATATCAGTGATATTTCTTTCATTTCAAATATACTTTAGTACACACCACAGTCTCTGAATTCTCAGAGAACAGCTGCTGTTTGAATGCAAAAACTCTTCAAGCGTAGTTGAAGTGTTAAAAACAAATAAATCCTGTAATACTGTGCAACAGAAATGTTTTATTCTTAAAGGCGCAGTTGTTTTTTCCCATTGCAGTTTAAGTGAATATTTGTATACAATCTTTATTTTAATTAAAACATATTTAAAATGAGTCTAGAATTCAATCTTACATCAATTAAGCATAAAATACTTGGTTACTTACAACATACTCATCCATAAATTGACGCAGGTCTCGGAAGCCATTCTTTTCAGCAATATTGTTGGGATAGTCTCCGTATTTGTTAACTACACTGTAAGCCTGGAGAGCACCAGGACACTGCAACAAGACAGTTGTAAGCTTCTTCAGTCCATACTTAGCAGCAAAATGAAGCAATGTAGGCAACTCCTCATTCCGTTGGTCTGGCAGAGAGTATTACAATGTAGAGAGTATTACAATTAAAATTATAACAAAAAATTCCAACATGAACAATATTATATGTAATCTTGTACTTTGCAATGTCTTGCACACACTTTTTCCACTTTACTTTAATACACCTAAATGAAGGGAGTGTTTTTTATTTACTTTTTAATTACGTTTCACTTTTCCTTTGAAGCACATTGTGTGCTACTGTACTTTAACTTATCACTTACTGTACTGTATATACTGTACACTCAAGTGAAGAAAACTTGCAGAGAGACTACTGAGATTAATGATACTGCTGAGCCTAAGGTCAGAGATTCAAATTCACTTTCTGGTCTGATTTAACTAATAAAATCTTGATACAAATGATGATGTTTCTAAAAGTATTTCCTTCTAAATACAGTATCATGAAAGATGTACATCTGCATTACAGCTACAAAAAGGAAAGCATTCAAACACTGTAGCCTTCAAACTTCACACACATAATCTGACAGGCTGCAAGGAGGATCACAACCGTCAGTCATACCACCGTGTATGAAGACCACAGTAACACTAAAAATACTGAAACATACGAACTTCATGATTTCTACAGGTGATTTGTTAAGGATTATATAATGCTGAATGCTTTATCGGAATGTATAGATTTTGACACAGTCAATTCTAAAAAAATACAGTCCTATATTTGTGATGTACAGTCCTGGAGAGGAACTGCACACATGAATGACTGATGCCAATAGTCATTTTATTGTAATTTATTATTGTGCAGTAATTCAGACTACTTGCCAAAAAAAACCTCAGAACCCATTTGGAAAAGGAAATCTCGCACATAAGAGATTTTTTTTCTTTACAAAAAATGTACTTGTTCCCAATGGTTCTTGTATCTTGGAGAGATACAGTATATTAACAGAGAATTACTGTATATAAAACTATAATTATCAATTATAATTGCAAGGGAAAATGTCAGACCCTGAGCATTAACCTCCTTTGCAGTAACTCAGGTTGGGAACCGTGTGAATAATAGTCTGAGCACAGCTCTGGTTGCACATATTTCAGCGTTATGCATGAGTTTTTTTTTATAGTTATTGCATCAAATCCAGAGTACAGTAACATAAAACAGTAAGCCTCCCATTTGTTTCAAAATTAATTCCTTTTTTAAAATTACATAACCAAACCAACCAAACAAATTAACCGTCTGACTATGCAAATATAGTACACTTGTTGGCCTTCCCAGATATTTGTGTGCTACAGTATATAACATTTTAAAAGGAAAGATTAAGTATTTGTTACATATAGACAGTACATACGTTTTAAAAGTTAATATCAATGTCTTTTCTAAAATATAACAAACCTCTATAACATTGTGTTACAAAAACCTTCAAATGGTCTTCTAGCATCAAACACCAAAGACCGACAGACTATTGTATTTTAAATATTGCTGATGTTAAAGGTCAATTTGTTCAAATGTTAGAGGTTCTTAATAACAGTTTACACACATGCTGACATATTTTCTTCTTCCAGCTGGTTAATTCCAAATAGATGAAGCCCAGATACAGGCATATTTGTCTTCAATGATTCCGTCAGTAATCTGTCCAGTGATTCTCTACAGCATGATGTGATGTTAAAAGCCTAGAAGTAGAATGATAAAAAGAGAGCATGAGGAGAGACAGTGTAGGTAACATGAGACAATTGACATTTCTTTTTTTGAAATGCATTTTTTTATCTAAAAAATGCTGATATTTCACATTTTCTTTTTTCCCCATTTGTAGGTAAATCAAGCAATGTCAAGAGCCCAATTTAAAGGAAGAAATATTTTTCCCCAGTGTATATATCACATGCATTTATAAACATTAAAAACAGCCTATATAAAGGACTCCTTTTATTACTTTAGTTAACTTTGAAAATGCATTTAAATTTAATATTACTATACTGATTTGCGTATTTGCTAAAGACTACATAGTGTGAGTGGTACTCAGAAAAACAAAACTATTGGACAAACAGGTTGATTATACTTCACATATAGATACAGGCAGACTTATTGATGCATGATTGTTTACTAATGTCTTAGTATAATAAACATATGTTTGACTCATGTTTTCGTGAATCAACAAATTTAAAATGCAGGCTTATGATATGTCTGCATTTCAACAGGCATTTCTAGGGTCAGAAGACTGAGAGACTGTCTCATTAGCATGTGTGAAAGTGCCACAGCAGTAGCAAATAAATCACTTACCAAAAAAACACTAGAGTAAGTACAATTTTATCTGGACTCTGCAGGATTAGCATTAAAAACAAGTAGATGACTGATGACCAGATGACTGCAAAAAACTATCCCTAAGTCAGTAAACAAAGTCCGTCAAATAAATATAAAATTCATCCCTTTCTACCTTCTCACCTGGCACATGAACTCCATTGGATTTATGGCATTTTCAAGAAAGTTACTGATTTCCCCCATGCCAGTGTAGTATGTTATAGGCATCGAGCAGACAGTTAAGTCCCCACTGTACAAAGTCACCAAGACGGATCCAGAGGGCATGTCTACAAATAAAAAGAACATTGCATTCATTGCATTCAATTCTGAACTTCTTTCCATTTTAGCAATCATATACTGGAAATACTTCGTCAAGCTGTCTCTCCTCACATGTTTTGGTTCATGCGACTGTCAAGTTTATATTTTTATAGAAAGAGATCACTGACTGCAAGTTCTTGATCAACTGAAGCACTGACAGGAAAACTCCAAAACAGCTACAATTTTAAACTGTCTCTTATTTTGGGAGATAATCATGAGATGAAACGGGTTCTGCAAATGTTGCTCTTTTTCCAAACTTATCACAAGACATATTTGCACTTACCAGGTGCCTTGGCAGAGACTGTATATTCATTCTCCAACACACCTGACTCTCGTTTAGAGGCACAATTTTTGCATGAAAACTCCACTTCAGTTTTTATTTGTTTTTTTAACTTACATTTCAGAATTATGTACACATTCACCTGGGTCTGAAAAAAGCAAGAATAGCACCATTATAATATACTGTATTGAGCTACATCAGTGTCAATGGATAAGGGAATTTAACAGGTAGGTGCAATATAAAAAAAAAGAGAAAATAAACATACTTCCTCAGAAAAGTGTGAGAGCTAGATTTATCTAGTTTAAAAATCTTTTGTTTTCCATTTAGTTCAAAATATTCAGTAATTCATGTAATTCATGTAATTCAGTAAAAACAAACGTGACATGAAGTAACGTGATTCATCTCGTCCGATAGCACTATACTAAAATCAGAATTTAACCATTACATCCCAGGTGGATGAGAAAAAAGTATTGCTAACTTTGTTTAGCTGTACAGTATATGGCTTCTGTTTTAGTTTCTTTACAAAGGTTGCCAGTCACTTACAGAATAGATTACAATGCTCTTCTGCTGTAGAGATCCGAATGGTAGCTCCTATTCTTCTATGCTGCTCAAGCATTAAATTAACATCAACAGTTTATCAGGTCTTTATGGTTGTGGCACTGAGAATGTGTAATTCAGGTACAGTATATTGTAAGAGACTCAGCTCACATTGTCACACTGCAGAGTTCAAAATATCACTTGAAATGTTTCTAAATGCTTTTAACTTGTAAACCTTTATGAGCATCCAATGATTGCGTCTCTCTAGTGCTTCTTCTCATCCATGTATAATGCCCTGCTCAGCTTGCTATGATTTTATTATTAAAGGCTATCTATAAATAAACTCGCTCATCTTTAAATGAACTTTATTATTATTTTACAGTAGTACTATTACTTTTTGATAAGAGGCAGTGTAACACCCTTGCTGCAGATACTACTGTTGTACCTAGAGTACTCTATCTCCATTGGTCCAGTCAATCCAAATGGATACATTGTTGGGGGCAATTCCTGGGATGGACAGATGTCCTGTCCAAATGGGGGGTGGGAGCTGGGGAGTTGCATGCTCCCTCTTAATGGCACAGAAACCACAATTAGGTCTGTCTCAACGAGCTGATATGGCTGAGATATGGAAGTTACCTATTATTAGTTTTTGAAACGTTGATAGTATACAGACTGCCTTGCAACATAAAGCATCCACAAGAGAGGGATGAGCAGGAAATAACTCTTGATATTTCGAAAACATTAATCTAGTAAATACTGAGATGGGATGACTAGTCTTCTTTTATTATTAACTTTTTATATCTCCTTATTGTCTTAAGGTGGAAATGCAGTAACACATCTTATGCCGCAATGTTCTCTCATAAGCTAAAACTTACATGAAGCTCTAAAAAACCATTAATCACAATGGCCCAATTTCATATTTCCATCATCACTAAAAGAATGCTGTTTACAACTTTTTTAGAAAGTTTTTTGCTTCCTTCAGGTAAAACCAGTCAAGTCTTTGAAATCGGTTAAAAACAGAAGTGAAAAGTTTTCAAACAATTAAGTACAGAATTGACAACGTTCCTCATTTGGAACAAACAATTTTTCCATGTCAAAGGGGACAAGTTATTGGTACCATGTGACCATTAGCAAATATAACATGACCTTTTTTCTGTTCTGGTTTTTGTCTTAAATATCACAGATCCTTAATAACAAGAAACGTTGCTGTCGCACAGTGAAGAAGGAACCAAGAACTTACCCCACACTGTATTCTGTCTGGCAGAATGGCAACGCATTTGTCGTTGACAGATCTTGTGGATTCACTTTGGAGCTCTTCTTTTTCGACAACAAACTCTTCATGGTTAGGTTCAGTTTGCTTGGGCTCATCCTTCTGCTCAGCCTCTTTATCCAAGACATGATTTACCTCTGACTCTGCCTCGCTGTCAGTCACACTGTCGCAACCTGAGTCTCAGGAGAGTAAAGAAATGGATTTTATTATTTTAGAAAACGGCAGACCCTGAAGTCTTACTATTCCAAAATCACATTAACCCAAAATGGAGTTTGAAGATGAAAAAAGCGTAAAGAAGCTCTTCTAAGAAATTGTACTTGTGATTTATCGTTTATTTATAGGGATTTTCTTTCTTTTCTGAACAAGTTACCCATTAAGGATTCTAGCGGGGATGAAGAATTACTGCTACACTGTGACTCAAATTAAATAAAACTTAAACATTGTTTTCTCCTGAAGATACTGTCATTTCAAATATCAATATAATTTAAAATGTTCTCTTTTGTCTTTCAATATTTCAAATAGTGCACTCTTTCCTTCCTCTAGTCTTATGCATCATGGTAACCAAACAGTTAGATAGGCCTTCATCCTCAATACTGTATATAAAACTGCTCTACCAAAATTGTATTGTCTCCTTTTATCTACTGTATGTTTTAACTATAATTGTCTTTTCATTATTTTCCCCGACATTTTCTGCTAGCAATACTGCCTATGCCAAGAAACTTCTGTCCTGCAGGTGATTGATGTGCAACCTGTTCCAAGCAATTCTAAGAAGAAATAACTCTAAAACTAAATTAAATCTTGTGCTGATCTTTTTAATAGTAATAATTCAAAACAAAAACTGCTTTCATTCCAGTTAATTAAATTTATATTGATCAGACATGATTGCTAATCTAAAATAACACTGTATGAAATAAATACATATTTTTTTCATTTAGAGTCAAGTTATAACATTTCAAAGATATCAATAAAAATAATAGATATAATAGACAGCACAATGTCAATATGATGAATATAGTGAATTTCTTGTTAACTGTGGAGAGGTAATAATACTACAAGATTAATAATAGTACTAATAATAGTAAAGGACTATGACGTCCTGTACTTTGGTAGCATATCCTGCCCTTCTGATCTATTAAATTTTCTGTAAGAACTTAGCAAGTGGGGTCACTTTCATTCTTTTAAAGAGAAAAACAAAACTCCCTAACAGTTATTTTAATTTTACTTTACTATTTCCTGTTCATCCAGGATTAAAGTCTGGTAAAAGTCTTGTTCTCAATCTAGCCAAATCCTTTAACTAATGCTAGTGGTGAAAAATATTGTTTTATTGCTAATAACTGGCTTTTTTAAGTAATGGCTTCTAAAAAAGGTACAATAATATTGATAATTGTGTCCTTGAAAAATACCAACATGCCAATTTTATAAATCCTTCAAGAACTGACTTAGTGTTTAAAAATGATTAAAAAGAATGTATTAAAAAGATGAGAAAATCCATAACTGAATATATATGCATTTAATTAATTAAAATCCATCACCATCCCATCTCCAATTCATACTTTATTTTTAAGAAATTTGTATGCCAATGTCTTTCAAACTGTGAGTAACGAAATTCAAACCTGGGGATGTCATACTTGCTTATAACAGGATACTGTATGTTTTTTTACATGCACTGTGCTCGTAAGTGTCTTAATATACAATCATAAGAAAAATAAAAAAACATCTGTTTAGATATGGGAAATTGAAGAGACCGTATTTTATGTGGTTTGCAGTAGTGGTTTGTACTAGTTCACTAAAAGATGTAAGTATGAAGGACAGTACCAGTAATATACAATATTATTCAATGTAATTACTTCATACTTGATAAAAACCTGACCAAACTAAGTTTGGAGTAATTGCTGGTGAATATAAAACTTGGTCATTTTCACCAAGCTTATTGGTAACATCTTCTGCATAAGTAAACAATTAACTACAGTATATAATTACATATGGGCTAGCTCTAGAAAACATGGTTTTAAAGTTCTATCATTTAGAAGCATTTATATACAGATAGTGATATTCTGTTACACTGCATTAAAAAAGTACTCAAAGTACCCAAAAGTACTCAAAGTACTCATAATATCAATAACAAAATCAATAAAATGCTATAGATAAAATAGATAATATGCCTGCAAAGAAATTCAGCAATTTGCACTCTGTACACAATTACGCACCATATCCATTTTTAAAGTAAATCTTATGGCCACAGTTAAAAGTTTCCATGACCATCATATAAATTACTTGTTAAGCAGCTGCTGTATAAATTAAGCCACAAAAAGGAAGTACGGTTAGTTTCATGTTCCTTACTTTTTGTGTAAGGCTTCAATTGGCTATTTGATGATCAGGGCCTTTAGTAGTTTGCTGTGCATTTCAATGTGCATTTCAAATGTATTCTGTTGTAATCTATTATTCTGTAATAAATGCTAATTAACTACCAAAAAGTTTATACAAATCTACCAGTTAAAACTTTTTTCAATTCTTAATTTGTTTCTTAATAGTTAGGATTGTAATATCTAATGAGACATTTGAAAACAAAGGTTTATAAAACCTCAGTACCTTTATAGATCTGTTATCTTACTAGTTAAGGAATTCTAACATCAATTATTAAAGTAACGGAAGTTCAAACTTAAAATGTAGACTCTGACAACAAGGCATAGAAAAAAATCCCATTATAATCCCCCCAAAACCCATTATTATAGATTATCTGGTGTAATCCAAATCTTCTTTCAAATTCTTCATGTATTCTCTTTTGCTAAAAGCTATTTCATATCTAGAAGTACATTCAAATAGAGTAAAATATGTCAAACCCATTAGTATTGTCTTGTTTTCATATAGCATCTTAAATCCTTTTTTACCCTAGTTCACTTCCAACATAAGAATAAAATACAGGAAACCTACCTCTCCATTTGTTCAACATTAATGAAGTGTTAATGATGTCAACACTCTGATAAGACATCTTCTAGGTCACCAGTCAGATCATGTTAGACACAAGTTAAATAAAACAGCTCCAAGCAATTGGTGTTAAAACCAAAATGCAAATACTGTGCTTTAGCAGGGAGAAGAGAGTTTTCTGAAATGGAATACTTTTTCATCCAAGAGCAGGGTTCCTCTTTAGTCTTGCTTCCTTCCTTATGGAGAGCCCTCCCCTGCTCGCAAGAATAGTAAACAGCCTGAGAATAAACTGAAAAAACAGTCCTAAGACACCCAGCGGAGCCCCTTTGCTTTTATTTCTGTTGTAACCTAATCAGCTCCAACACAAAATGATGGAGTCACCACCTGTGCTATTCACCTGACTGAAGGAAAGAACCTTAATCTATTTATATCCATTGTGTACATCCTGTCTGTTGCTCTTTTCTGCAGTCTACTTCTGTTTGGTCTGTGTTGCTTTATTTTGTTGTTGCTATATTATTGTCCCAAGGAAAAACAAATTCATGTACAGTATGTATGTCTCCATTTCATTATTCTTCCTGGTATTGCCATCGTTTGCAATATAGTGTATAATATTTCAATCCAAATAATGCAAGTTTGTCATGTAATGATTTTTCTGTTTGTTTACGTTTCATAATTCACATAATTTGTAAGTTAGGTACCTTTTGTAAAGCTAATATTTGAAAACAACTCTATATTGCTCTGTATTGTTGATACTGTCATTATCAGTTGGTACAGCAATGTCTTACTTTTAAAAAAGGGCTGCTTTTGGCTAAAGATGTTAGCTTTCTGTAGTGGGAAAACTAAAATTATATGTTGCCTTGTCTCCTTACACTGTACACCATGGTATATTTATACACAAAGTATCACTTTGTTAGACCAAAAACAAGATTTTCAAAGTAGATTGAACTCTTATGTTGTGAACTGTTTTCTAGAAAGTAGTGGAAAAAACCCTAGAGCAATAGTTTTAACCCATGAAGTAGAAAAACTAAGGACTGCACATTTTTTAAAACTCTCTATTTTTCTACTGTACATTTGCCAATATTTATCTTAACATTTCCTGTAATATTAACTCATAAATTAATCAAATTAATCAATAAATTATGCTATAAATTGAATTAAAAACTCAAAAGATGAAGACGCTACTGAGAGAAAGTGGTCTGACATGATTACACATAACGGAATGTCACACTCTGATTCATCTTTGCAGCTACCGAACCATGAGTTCACTGAATGAAGTAATATATAATGATGATGTTACTTCCGCATACAGAGCCAAGGTTTCAATAATATATAGAGAGCTTCTTTGTTTTTTAAATCCTTTTAAGTAAATTGAAATGGAAAGATTCAGATTCTCCCGAAAGGGTTGGCACATAAATTTCACTCACTGTCACAAGGGAATTAATTCTTGACCTGTGATATAACACATAATTTTATTTTTTCCACACTTTACTCCTACTAGCAGTTAACAACCTAAAAATATATAACGGAACTGTAACTAGGGACCATGAAGAGGTATCAGTTTACTTGGTCCTCTCTAAATTACTATCACTATCAAGCTGAGTAGTAATGAACACAGAAGTTTAACTCTGTGGCCTATAGTACAGTGCCTTAGTATCAAAATACAACTTAAGACATTACTCAGGGAATTATCTTGTTCTTAAAATTATTAAATTAAAAATCTGTAACATGAATTTATAATAATCGTTATCACAAATCAAAATTAAACCACAAATGTAGCATGTCATGTTGATGAAATAAAATATTTTGTTTTTATTTTTTTTCTGAAAGTTCAGTGTTATCAATTTTAATTATAACAAGAACAATAATAAGGTACCAAGCAATCTTCTCCGGCATCTTAGAAGGTTTGTTATTAATTTATTTTGCTTCCACATTATGGCATGTCACAAGTAACACATATCCTAACTCCCAAGACTTCCTCTTACTACAAAATAGACTTACCAGTTTAAAATGTACACTGTTAACCATTTTAAGTAATAAAACTGCCTTTAGGCCAATCCAATGTTTCTTAATGTTTTTGAATCATACAGCGACTTCTTATATATCACTAAAAGTCTCTTGTTATCTTTTCAGTTACTGTATAATGTTAATTCAAAAATATTTTCGATGTTAATCCAGGCAGAGAAAATATGAAATAAAAAAAGCAATAAGGCTGATTTTACCAAAACTGTTAATGAGAAATTGCTTTCAGAAAATCTCCAGTGTGCCTCAGTTGTTTTAATTTGAGTATATAAACAGTCAGTTTTAACAGGATGCTGTAGGAAGTCACAGAAAGACACCACATGTTAAAAGTATCACTCATTCAGTCACAGTAATGACATAGACACAGAAAAGCAAAAAAAAATGAATTTTAAAAGCTTACTTGGTCTTGTCACAGTCTAACATTATTTAAAGAGATCAAACACCCTTCCTGTGTTCTAAAATACAATGGGAAAGAAGACACAGGTTGTTTCTTTTATGTTCAGTAAAAAAATATATTTTGTTCACCTCTGCTCTATATATGTTCAAAGACTGTTCACTGTGGGGAATCCTGCAAAGACATTTAAATATTTTCACACACAGGAAAGGTTTCATTGGCTTTCAATTGTTGTTAGTATTTTTCTGTAAAAATTACACACTCAAGATAACCTAAACATAAATGTTAGATAATACAATTAACCAAAAGATCAGAATGTCCCTAAACAGCACTTCAGAAAATATCATCAAAGCTGCTTGTACACACAATACGGTTGTGATATGACGATAGTAACATATTAACAAAATACACAACCAATGCTGACTTTTTGTAAACTACAAACTTACTATTCTGACCAGAAGGACGTGCCATTGCTGTTTTACAATAATTATTTACACAATAATTTGATGATGTACTGGACTTGCAAATTTCAGCTCTCATCCTTTTGGTAAAGATAGAGGATACATCATTGTGCTTAAACTTAAATGACCACCACAGTAGTAGCTACACGCAGCGGCATATAAAATTCTAAACTTTATGGGAATGTGCTGACCAGAGGATTGTTGGAAATATACTGAATGTTTATTGATAAAACAGGATAAAAGTACATTGCAAACATCTATTTAGTGTAATGGTTCAACCTTTGCCCAGAATCAGTGTTTTATGATATCTTGCAAGATATTTTTTGTCTCTTATTTACACACTTCAAACCTACATGAACACTCCTTTGATGAAACAGGCATATCTTATCGTATAGAGTTCCATAATAAGGTGGAGTTCAACTGCAACTCTTTGATTTGTATTAATGATATACTGTAACTGGATTCCATATTAACCATCCTGAAAAAATTATTATATTGTTGAGGTTATTTATGTTTTAATTATTTAAATCAGTTACTGTTTATTATGACAGTTAACACAGCTAGCATTTATTATGTTCCTAAAAAATAGTACTATGCAGCATTAAAAATTAGGGATTGTGCAGAACATTTGAACCTCTCGAATGACACCCACATTATGCAGTACATAAACTATAAATATAAATATATACTGTACAGACTGTACACTGAAAGTATAAATATATTTTCTTAAGTATTCTGATGAGTTGCTTTCTTTTACACATTATAATATTTTGTTCACCCAGCAACATATCATGTGACTTGACACATGTAGCACAAAGCAGCAGCAGAACTTCAAATGTGGTTTACGTATGCGGGACTATTTTAGTAACTTAACCATTTCTCTCATAGACAAGCTAGATTGCTTGCCTTTAAAGGGGCACTGCAAAGCACCATGTGTTATGAGGAATTATTTCTGCTTCTGAGCAGTTTTTCTTTTGAATGGAGACATATCTTATGAGCGTTTAAACACTTATAAGTGCTTAAACAAAACACCTCACTTCCATATCAGTTAGAATGTACAAAACACCAATATTTACAAAACATTTAATAATAATGTGGGATAAACATCCATGTTACAGAAGGAAGACACATTAAATTACCTTTCAAGATCCTGCTACATACACCAAGTTATCTTAAATACAAGATGTGTATGATCCCATTAGCAATCAGAGACCTATAATGTAAATGTGAGGACTAATTGAACGATTGCACAACCCTAATTGTACTCAGAGGAATGGAAACTAAGAATTTTAGAAATACATGAACAGTGAACTTCCCTTTCAGACAGAATGAGTTCATAAACAAGTATGAAAGGCCACATCACTGCCCTGGTGCTCAGAACCACTGAGGTTCTCTTTCGAAAGGCCTTTGGCGCTGTGTTGCATGCCACTAACTTGCCACCAGTGGAATCCTGTTGGCCTACATTGCTGTAACACAGCCCATATCCTAGGGAAACCATGACCGTGGATGGAGCGTCGCATCATCTCCAACATCCTGCTCCAGCCCAGCTCTGATATGCAAGTGATTAAGCTTTTCTAACCACTTCAAACAATTCAGAGCTGTAGGAGTCGAAGCCTATCCCAGCAAGCAATGGGTGTAAGGCAGGGTTCACCCTGGACAGAATGTCAGACCACTGCAGATGGATTAACACACATAAATAAAACCCTGGAAACTAAATATACAAAATATTCTCTTGGATATGATGACTGAAAAGTCTAAGACATAATTTAGCATACTCAGAAAATATATCAATAATTTTATGGGTAGAAGATAAGTCATTGGTCATAGTCATAGGACTTGGTACTTAAAATGTTCATAGGATTAACTTTTTAAAAGATTTCTAGTTCAATTTACAGTGCAGGTCCTCTTGGATTCAACGTACTTGGCCTCCTTTACCCTTTACCCATTTTAGATTGTTTATTCCAGTAAAACTCAGTTTTAGACCTCCAGTCAGGTCTTGGTGGGTGCCTTCAGGTTTTCATCATTTACAAAACCCATACCACAAAATCAGGCCTTCAGATTTCAAAGCAGACCATTGCCAACCCAAGTCCAGTTCGGAATTGTAGAATGGTTGATTCACCTTGTCAAAGTTGCATTCACAATTACAGTAGCAGTTCTACATATTGGCAGGTTATAAATGAGCTAAATGTGCCTCTAACACATAGCTTACTAGTACAGTTATGGAAACGACAATTATTAGAGGTAAACTAGAGGATAACTTCATGGTAACAGCATGTGACAGTATTAGCATGGATTTAGGAAGAACAGTGGCCAAGGATTGTTTTTAAATAACATGTTCAGGTTTCCTAAATGTTTTTAAGAAAATTACTGAATAATTTAACACATAGAAGTTATTGGAAAGTGTACAGTAAGATTGGATTAACATAGTTTTAACAGGCTCAGGAAATTTAAGGATATTAAGTTTGACCTGAATCTCTTAATGCCCTTGCAAAGTCAACCATTTTCTGTGTTCCATGTCACCTATACAATATAATTATTCTACCTCTTATCTTCTTGTTTTCAGATTGCATCAGTTTTAGCAAAACTGATTTTACATCATATTCACTCCTTGCATACTTCCATGGACTACTTCCAGCAATGATTTATATATTAACTGGTAATAATTAAAACCTGGACATGTAGAATTTATAAGTCAAAAACATTAATGTTTTAATGAAAGAGCCTCTTTCGTGTTTATTCTTGAAATTCCAAGATTTTGGAATATTGGCCTCTAGATATACAATTCTCTGTATCACAGTTCTGCATTCAGGAACACACAATAATAATAGCTAGTTGGCATTCTGAAAGAAATGCTGATTTATGTCTAACTGTTAATCTATTTCATAATTCTAAAATATAAAACTAAGGTTCTGAATAATAATATGTTCCTTCCCAATAGCTCTTAATTCTATTTTTTTTTATTTTTGTTAGTTTGTATGTTCTCCCCATGTTTGCATGGGTTTCCTCACACAATCCCCGTACTGGCAGGTTAACGGACTTTTGGGAAAACTGGCCGGCATGTGAGTGTGTGCATGTGTGCATGTCTGCTTTGCAATGGTGTCCTGTCCAGGGTGAGATCTAGCTCCCCTGCAAATACCACAAATGCCAGTGCCTTGCAAAATTTTAAAGTAAAGGTCTAAAGAAAAATGAAATACTGTATGTGATTGCATAAGTATTCATTTCCTGTGAACTCAATATTTGACACAGTTAGCAGCAATTACAGCTGCATGTTTTTGGTAGTGAAGGTCCCTTCTAACTTTACATTCCAGGTTTGCGCAACTTTTGCCCATTGTATTTAATTGATAAATTTGCTCAAGCTCTCTCAAGTTGCTAGGGAATCACTTACCATATGTAAAGCAGTTTTTTATTCTTTCCACAAATTCTCAGCAATAATTTTAGTCAGAACTTTGACTGCGCCACTCAAGGACATTCGCTTTTTTATTCTTAGGCCACTTCACTGGCCTTGTACTTTGGATCATAGTCCAATTAAAAGATTAATTTTATTCCCAGTTTTATATCCTTAGCAGACTTGCTAGTATTTGCCTGTTCTTTGCTCTGTCCATTTTTCCTTCAATTCTAACAAGCTTTCCAGTCCCTGCTGAGAAGAAGCAACCACATACTGTAGCATGATAATGCAACCACCATGCTTGACTGTAGGCTACCGTAGACACAGAGATGAGCTTTCAATTTGGTCTTTTCTGAATATAAAACAGTTTTCTTTATGTTTGTAGTATAACCTAAATGCTTTCTTCTAAACCCCTCCACAGGTTTGCCACCCTACCATACAAGTGTACAGTATGTGAATTGTTGACCTTTCCTCTCATCTCAGCAATTGAACTTTGCAGTTGTGTCTCTTATACAAAGAATGCATGGACATTTGTTGAAGTCACCAATGCAAAGAATGCATGGTAATAAATATAAATTGCTGCTTCATACTGTCATGACTGCAAGGTTTAAAGCAACAAAATGTAAAAACTGTGCTAGGGTCTGAATACCTTCGCAAGACTCTGCATATATGATATTTATAATGAATTGAGATGTGACCGTATAACAGCACTCAGTAGTCGAGTTTGCTTCAACAGTAGACAATATTCTGGCACACGTACAGCAACCCAGAGCGGTGGGTTGCTTATTTATGTCTCTGGGTCTTTTTACTAAGGTCAGAAAGAGGAAATTATGGCCTTTGATTTATTTACCAGTCTAGAATGAAACCACTAGAGTACACAGCTGGTATTTAGCACCTTCTTCCTTCTCCGAAAATCCCTCCCATTAATTCCCTCCTGTTATATATTACAATAATATAAACTCTGAGAGGATTGAAAGCTAACCAATTAAAAAATTATACATATACTGTATAAAGGAATAATTTGCATCTATATCTGATCATCTCAACTTTTCATATTTCACTTTTCTTTCAACAGTCTCTAAGGTACAGTAATCTTGTGCTATATGAACGACAGCTATATGATTTCATTTATAGGTGATGTAGTAATTCCTACCTTTATTTCCATTTAACAAGCAGATCTTCACTCTTTCGAGCTAGGCTCTCATAAAGCATTGCCAAGATTCTTCTTTTCTCGCATCTTCACTGATAAGGCAATTACTTTTTATTTTTATTACATTTTAACTTTTTAATAATAAAGGCATGTCTATGCATTAAGAACAAATAGTACAGGATACTACCTGCATTTGTTAATGACTGCAACAATGTAACTACTGTACCGTAAATGAGCAGAAATGTTATTGTTTTCCTACCTATTGTTTAAGCATTGGCTAATGACTTCAAGCACTGGAGACCCGAGAGGGGTTAGAAAAAGTCTGGCAGAAGACGAGGATCAGAGCAACAGAGGTTGTAAGGAGAGAGAGAAAAACTAAAGACAGGTCACAACAGAGTGGGTGAGACAGTGGTAGGAAATAACTATAATTATGAAATCAGATTCATGCAGCAACAGGGAGCTAGAGAAGGAATAGAGAAACGGCGAAAAAACAGCTCTCAATCAGTTATCAAAATGCATTTAGTCCCATAGCTCAGTCTCTTTATTGTGGCTTATCTTGTAGCATGAGGATTCTCACCTCCTTTTCTCAGACCAATGAAATTTACACTCCTTCCAGTTAGCATTATTTGATTTCCATCCCCCATTCAATACACTAAAACCACTGATAAACATATTAATACAAGCACAGATAAAAAGTGGGTGACAGAGTAATATGTCAGTTTGCTCTGATGTCTCACATCTGTTGGGTCCTGGATTCAGTTTTGGATAATGAGGTGTATTATGAATAGAGTTTGGTTTTTGACAAGCTCCCATGCTCCAAAGCAATGCTGGAGAGGTTAATTTGTGTTTCTACATGATATGTAGGCATGCCTTGGGTCCTGTGTTTCTACAGTATAGCAGGCCGTTGCACTTAGCAAATAAAAGTGGCTTTCTGATAATTGATGTATGAATGCAATAAATCGAAGCAAAGCAACTTCATTATACAGTACATTCTTCTTAGAAATGTGACAACATTCTTCTTATTCTTGTTTGTTTTGTTACAGAACAGAAAATGTATATTCTACCCGCAGAGAAGGGTTTATCAATATTATTTAGTTTCTTAATAAAATATGGTTTCTTTTGTGGTCTGCGTGATGACTATAATAATAATAATAATAATAATAATAATAATAATAATAATAATAATTGCTTACACTTATATAGCGCTTTTTCTGGACATTCCACTCAAAGCGCTTTACAGGTAATGGGGACTCCCCTCCACCACCACCAGTGTGCAGCATCCACCTGGATGATGCGACGGCAGCCATAGTGCGCCAGAACGCTCACCACACATCAGCTATCAGTGGGGAGGAGAGCAGAGTAATGTAGCCAATTCATAGATAGGTCACTATGGGTCTTTGACACACTTTCTGGATAGAATCAGGAAGTAAATAAAATTTCATGATGCTTCAGATTTGGTACTGTAACTCCTGAGATCATGAGAAAAACAAATAATTGCTTGCCACACTTACATAATTGCAAGTAGATGTACATAATTGTACAGTAGATGCATAGTCTAAACCTAATTGCTTAGTCATATATTTGTAATTGCATTTCAAAGTTAAGTAAATGATAGAAACACTCATCTATTTAGAAACTGAAATCTTCTAAAGCTTCTACTGTGCATGAATGAATCCATGTTAAATGGAAATGTTAATTCCCAAACACATCCACCATAATTAACCCACACAGCCACTGGTCCGTTATCACATTCAGAGCTCTACTGTTTTTTTTTCCCATGTGATAAAGCAAGACTTCAATCACACTAAGCACATTTGGAAGCTCAAAAACTGTCAGTGTTAGGCTTTGCAAACACAACCCTAGATCCTAGCAGAGCTTGAGGGGTTGCACATCAGACCTTGGAAAGCCATATCACAAGGTCAGATTCTAGCAATGCGCTGTAAATCCAATGCTGCAATCGATTCAAGCACGGATGTAATAAGAACTTGATGTGTGATTTTTTTTTTACTTGATCTCATCTAGACAAGAGGTGCTCAAACAGTAAGGGCAGCTATTTATTTTAACAAATCTGCTTGTACCTAACTGAGACACAAAATCAGAGTATCATGGACTGCAAGTGAAACAGAAATGACAGAAAATATCTACTGTAATGTCACAAGCTGCTTTCTTTTCCTGGAAAGTACGTATATTTGTGTAACTAAAAGCAATAGCCCCACATTGCAAAAAGGATATAATTAATCCAATTCACACCAGTACATAATAAATGATAACAGTTGTAACAAGCATATTCCCCTCACCTTGTCACCTTTATGAAAATGATTTTAAAACTGCCTAGTGCCATTATTGTAGGTTCCAAAAGTCTAAAAGTAGGTAAATTGAAATTAAGTTAATGGCTGACAGAGCATTTTTTACAATATTTGTTTCTGTAAAAAGACCAGAGAACAAAAAACTACCTTCAGAAATGGTCTGTAGAACTGTGGAAATATAGGTTGCTGTCTCGTCCTCGGGGTAGAGCTGTTTCCACTTCTGCCAGTCACTGAAAAACTTTTCCAGACCTTCAGACTCTGTTACCCCACAAAACAGCAGCACCATCTTGCTTGGAGGGTACAGAACTTTCAGAAAAGTCTCCAGAACATTCGGGATATACAGATTTTCCAAGAACTGCATTGAGAGCAACAACAGAATGCACTTGCTCTTGTGAAAGTCATCCATTTCTGACTCTCCTAGAGGAGTGTTCTTTTCAACTTGTTTCAAAAAAACCGACTTCTTGGAAAACTTGCGCGATGAAATAAACACATTCTGGAGGTACTTAGCCCACTCTTCAGCTTCATCAGTGTGAACTATCAGCACTTCACAAGTGTCCATCTGAGCTGAGAAAACAAAAAAAATGGAAACAAAATAAGACACAGAGCTTTTTTTTTCCTGAAGTTAATAATTAGAGCATGTTGCTATCATCATCATTTACTTAGCTGACGCATTTATGCAAGGTGAATTATTCTCACAACAATGACTGACCTGTAAAAATTAGCTTTGTTAACAATATTAACACCCATAATTAAAAGTATTATAATACTTTCATAATGCTCATAAAATATGGTGAAGCAACTGTATGTAAAATAAGCATACCATCTACTATATACATCTGTAACGTATTTTATTATATTTAACTGCATTTTGTATTGTCCTGAACCTACCCCATGTACTACAATGTAAACCTGCTATGGGAGCACAAAATTAGTCAAACCAAGTCAGTAATTACTGTTAAGTCCCAATACTATTGACTACCTTGCAAAACCTGCTACCATGTCGGATCAAAGTTATTCACACAATTTCATGGATAACCTTTACAAAGCAATTCATTTCTGAAAGTAACCAATTACTGAAGAAATTCTCATTTAAGCAGTGATATACAGTATTAAGTTTTTTGATCCAATGAAATGAAAAGGGTATACTGAACAGTTAATTGCTCTAACTGTATCCTCTAGCATATGACATTTTAAATTTTAAAAACACTGTAAATCTTATGTTTATACAGGAAAAATGATTTTGATTCTGTGACTACCCACTCAATTTAAATAATCCAGTGATTTAAAAATGAATTTAAGTCACTTGAGCTTTGATTTCAGATCAACATTATTTCCTGATTCTTCTTCTTCCATGAAGTACGTACTGTACATCAACATTATTCCCATTAGTCAAAACTATTATTTTGTGATATTGTCAAAAACACATATTGTCAAAAAAAGCATATTAAATAAACTGTGCATTTACAAAAGTGTACACTTTCAATTAAATTACATACTGTATAATATTGACACTACACACAAGATAAAGAACCTTTACAAATATCTGTCATAAGCAAGGAAAATATAATTAAAATGAATGCAAACTAACATGCATATAGTATCCAGAAAAACCTATTACTTTTATTAGCTTACTTTTGAGAAATTCCTTGAGAGTACACACAAGGAAAAATGTATATCTTGTATTTGAACACGTTAATTTCCATACAGGCTGTTAAAGCTCATGCTTTGAATGTCTCATTAATATGAAATTAATAGACGTATCACTCCAAATTTTATACTTTTCAATACTAAAATAACTGCCCATTCAGTAAATGTTCATCATTTTACAATGTTGTCAGAATATCAAGTATTATTATTTATTATTTCATTTCATGTCTAAAATGTCCAAATTTATATCAAAACTTGATTCACTTCCTAATTGCAAGTTTTCCACTGTTCTTCATAAAAAGTTTCCAGAAACAAAGCCTAATGAAGCAACCAAAATACCTAGATTGGATCTGCAAATTTTTACTTAAATATGTTTAAGGTAAAACTATAGATGAATACAATTTTAAAAGACTGAATTTCTGAAAGCATGAAACTTCACAATATTTTAATTAACACGTAAACAGACCTGCATTCTGAACAGTTAGGAAAATGGAAGGAGAAATGACACAATCCAACATTACAACAAATACTAATAGTATTCATTCATTTGCTTTGTGATTTTTTTTTAATCTAAACACCTGGTTGTACTGTATGTTGTATAATAATGTTATGGATTGCAAAAGAATTTCAAGCATTTAGCATTTATGCATTTTAAATTACTGTATTATGGTACAGCCCCATAATAACAGTACAGTGCTGCTTTGAACCAGCATGTGTGCATGCAACATTTAAATATTAAATACTTTAAATAATAATTGTGTCAATTGTCCATTAACTAAGGTATTAAGTGTGTTAAGATATTTGCTGCTATATGTCTAAATTTAGAAATATGAGTTAAAAAGACAGAAAGCTGACTTCAGATTATTAGTGTAATATGTCTATTAAAGGATCCATTAAAGAATAAGGAATATTAAGAAATGCTAAGAAAGATTATACAGTAGGATAACTGTAAGGATTTGTAAGGATAACTTAACACTAGTACCAAACCACAAACTGTCTGAATTCTCATTTCTGTTTGAGTTCTAAATGCTTACAGCTAAGCTTAGTGTAAGTATAAAAATGGGACAGAATTTGACTCCTTAGGGACCTATAATGGTACATTTGTTACAGGTAATATGCCATTCTCTTTGAAGACATATGTTTCTTTACAATATTTGCTTCATAAAATCCAAACAACTGTTACTTTCAAAAGTCAACAATTCAAGCAGCTTGTAAACTGTCCCTTTTTTACAGGTTTTTCTAGCATAGTCTTCAAATTGTTAAAGAAAAATAGCACATTTTATAAAACTCTTCAGTTTAGGATGAGAGATTATTTTTATAAGATGCTATAAATGAATTTTCCATTACATAAAATGAGAGTACAATACAGTATATAGGGTTTTCTTAAATTTAAAGAAGATGATAATATTGATTGTGCTTGTTCACAAAAACATAACACATTCAATCTCTTAATGTGCGTGACACCTGCAAAGTATGTTTTACAGAACACTTCAATATTTCGTGTCTTTCTGTAACTACCACTTTTGTATTTACTTGGAAATGCAGATCCTCATTTCTGTTTTGCAGAGTGGACAACTTATTTTACTTAGAAATTATGGTTATGATTCCAGTTACATTTCAGTGACTCTAATGACGTGCATGCAAGAAGCAGATCAGATAAGCTTCTTTTATTTATTCCTCTTTTCCAAAACAATGATGCTTACTGTATAGTATTACACTATAATGGAAATTCTAAGCACTGGTTCGCTGCAAATATACTGTACTTCAGAGTTTGCATATATGTTAGGTTCCGTATTCATTGGATATTAGAAAGGTTTAAACTTTTTACTGATGATAAAAAACAAAAAAAGAAAAGACGTCAACAAAATAGAGATACGTGCTTACAAATATATACAAACAATATCACAACTACTTACCTGAATGTGACATGTCGAAAAGACATAAAACATTCCTGGACTCCGAGCTGCTCAGCGGTTCAGCCTCCCTGTATTAACTGAGCGCTTCAGTGACCTTCTATAGCTTCGCCCCTACGTGCAGTCCTGCCATGTTTCAGAAATGTATTTGCTTTTATATCTATGCAAATGTGTAAATTGGATGTAAAGTTGTTCACATCTGGAGGTCTCGATGCAGTCAATAAACGTTTCCAAGTTTCATCTCACAAGTCGACTCTTCCCCTCCATCGCTCCGCAGAGAATAACAGTATTAACCAGTCACTTTTTCAGTTTCCTGATCTTACTGTGACCAAGCGTCACTTCCTAAAACTGTCATTAACTCCGAAGCTGAAGTGTTTGCACAATTGATTGTTTGACCTGTAGAGAAAAGCAAAGAAAGCACAACCTTGGTAACTAACGCAACATTCCAGAAATCAGGTGACTTATTGCGCTTATGTATTCTTAGCGCCGAATTAAAAAGCCATTTTAACAACTTTAATACACCTGTAAAGTCATTCCATATGTGGTTACGTACGCATCGACATCAGAAAACAAACATGTCTGCCGTAAATATTTCTTATTTCGATGTTTTAAGTAGAATGAAAAGAATTGTGAAATAGTATTCACTGGGTCTGCCATTAACGCGGTCGCTTGAACTCAACTACCCAATATGACTCAAACAGCATGAACACAGTAAGGTACAGTACATGAATGCAATTTGATGAAAGACCTACAGTTAGGGTTTCTACAAGAAGGACAACAAAAACTTTCATTAATTTAAAATTAGAAATTGTTTAAATATGAAAGAATACCATTACTTAACTATTACCATGCCATACGTTGCTTTCCCTGGAGCTTTTAGAACAGATAAAAGTGTTTCTAGGGTTCTGTAAGGTTAAGAAATAAGTTCTAGAAGCTTTGGTACATGGCCTTGTCAACAATTATCGATTTATAAGTGTAAAGACACTGGTGATTAATAATAATTCACTTCCTAATGTGACATCTTTGAAAGTTTACATTTAAACTGCTTCTTCGCACCCGACGCGTAAAGTAGGACTAACAACAGAGCAGTCATGAGAACTTAAAAAACATTAACATCTACTACCTAACATCCTCGTTTTATCTAGAGTCATATAAAAAAACTTTGCAGAACTGAAGGAAATGTAACTGAACTATGACACAGTTGTCACTGGACTTATATTCAGTGGAAACAAGACATTCAGATTAAATGGTCTGGGGAGATAGTCCTATACAGTACAGTAATTACAGAACCAGAGCATCACAGGTTCTAACAAAACATCACGACTTCAAGATTCATTGGATAATACGTTTTCTGTTTTTTTAACTAAATGTAAGGATAACACTTAATCCTAATAATTTATTAGGGATAACATACATTTGCTTTTGAGCGTACCAAATGAAATGAAAACATTCAGAGCATATGCAGCCGTTCAAGTACTGTAATCATTGCAATGCCAAGCTCGATCAAAATGTAAAAATCAGCAACTTTTCAATATCTTTAATGCGGAAGAGGCGAGTTTAACCTTTCGGATTTTTGAGTTTTTTTTTTCCATTCTTAATGTTTTGGTTCCCCGTTTCTGAGTTTCCGAACGTAAATTAGATAAAATAAAACAATTCGTGTTCTGCAAAATGCTGAGTTTCTCAAGTTTATATTTGCTGTTATATTCTTCTGAAGCATTTTTAATACGTCAGACAAGACGCTTTAGAATAAGAAGAACGGTCAGGACAAAACATCGGAGTACATTTTTTAAAAACTATTTGCAGAAAACATCATTTTTAAACGCACTGAAACACAACCACGTGCTGATTTTGACGCTCGCGGATAAGCTTTACCGGAGCTGAAAATTGTGCTGTTATTCTTAATATTAGTATAATCAATTGTTATTGCTAAAAGAAAACGCTTGTGGTGATTCGCTATAACAAGAGATTCAGGTCAACAGTATGCATTAATTTTTAGGTTCACAAAAGAGAAATAAAAGTACCTTTGTATCAGGTGTTTCCTGTTATGATAGGAGACATACAGTATGAGGAAGTTTCAAGGACTTGTTCAACCTGTTTTGTTATAGAGTGTGGTGTATTATACAGTATGTGCTGATTCTTTTACCACAAATGTTTTGTAGGTATCAATATTTAGGTTTGTTATTAAAATTGTGTCCAACCATATTATCATAATCATAGAAGTAGCTTTTATGAAGTCTGATGAAATGGCAGTAGGTGTGTTCTAAAGTTGGACGTAGGCCTGGTTTTAGCATCGCATTGCCAGAACACATAATTGATGAAGGTGATTGTTCTTACAGTCAATCAGAATCATCATACATTGTAGGACCACTGAAAAACTTTTAAAAAATTAAGCATTTTAATTTTATGCAACATGGTAAAATGCTTATTAAAGTTAAACAATAAATATTTAACAGAAGTGATTGAGAGGATATTGTATTGTAAAATATTTGTAACTTTTCATCTATCTATTTTCTTCCCACTTCTTTCAAAGCTCAACAAGCAACAGGCACACACATAGACACAGACATGCACACAATTGGGCTCACAGCAGGGCCAATATTCCTAGAGACCAATTAACTTACCAGTATGTTTTTGACTGTGGGGGGAAACCGAAGCACCTGGAGGAAACCTACACAAACACAGGGAGAACATACAAACACACAGATAGCACACAAGGTCCAGATTGAAGCGAGGGCCCCAGCACTGTGAGGCAGCAATGATAACCACTGTACCACCTGTTTTTAACTTGACAATACTTGTCAATACATTGAATACTAAAATTCAATAACATACCACCAGAGTATTTCCTTTGCTCCATATGATGAGCTCATGTTCTACAAATTAAATATATATATCCATTAATGGAAGTATGTGAGTTGTGTACAGGCACATGTAACACAAAACACATAAATAACAATGGTGATTTTTGTTGATGGAAAAAATGGATTTGATTGGACCAATTTTAATAGATTTGAGGAATTAAATGCAAATGTTCAATATCAATGGCTTTTGTTTATTTGCTTATTTAAAAAAATCAATTTAACTGTGGAGTATTAATATATAGCAATATGTAATGAAGGCAATACAATATAATCAACATTTTTGTATTAATTTTGCAGCCAGTAAAGCATTTTAACACAATTAAAAAACAGTCCTCTACTTTTTCATGTGATCTAAACCTATTTACTCATGAAAAATAATGAAGCAAAGAACTGAAACACAAAACATAAAAATGTTATATCAGTTTAGGTACAAGATTTTAAGCTTGATTTTTAAGCTTGATTTGAAGACTTATTTTTGTCCGTGTTGTTTCATACTCAATAATTGTTAGAAAGAAACGATAGAAAGATGTATGAAACACTTGTCCAAGACCCATGATTACAAATGCTCTTCTGTAATTCTTGAGATTTAAGAAGATGGTCGTGTGTAATTAGAGCAGCACAGTCTCCTTTTGATTTTGTTAACTTGTGATCTATTAAATGTTTTTAACCGTTTCTAAAGATAGAAGCACCTGCTATTTTCTGATGTTGTGATAAAAGATATTGGCACTTCCCTTGCATTTTTAATATATTTATTACTATACTTAACATAGTGCCAAAAGGTTGTTTTACAAAACTTATCTGATTGTGGTTAAACTTTGTAGCATCTTTTTAACGCTTCTCGAATCGGGGTCAGGTTTAAGTAATTTCTTTTGCACCTCTCAGATAAAACCTAAAAGTGGGTTACCGGAATTCTGCAGCTGTAAAACTACATAATTAAAAAAAGATGCAGAAATATATTCCTAAAGATAAACATGGAGTAAGAACATCTGAATCCTTGCAAACAAAAGGATACCATTTGGCACAGTAAGCTTCTTTGGTTTGCAATAGCTAATTGAGCTGTTGATTTTATCTGTTCAGTGAAAGAACTAGTTGGATAAAATAAAGATAGCAAAGGTTTAGACAACATAGTTGGGTAAGTTTTTCCAGGCACCGACAACCACTTCTGTAAAAACTGTCTCCTATTCTCAATTTTAAATGCAGTTCCCCCTAGTTTACATTTTGTGTCCTCTGGTGTACATTTCACTGTTCATACTTTAGAAGTTTGTTGGGTTGACGTTCTCACTGCCTTTGAGGATTTTGAATACTTGAACCAGGTTCCATTGTAATATTCTCTGTTTGAATCAAAATTAATTTTTGTCATTTTAGCCTGTCAGAGTATAACATGTGGTAATGTACCTGAATGCTCTTCTGTGTTTTGATGCTAGAGTAGCTAAACTGAATGACGAATTCTACTGTACATGATGTCTTACTTGTACAGTTTTCATTTATACTTACAACAAAATAGATGTTATGGTTTTTACTATATGCTTGTAACACTCTGCACTAGTCTACATTAAATGTAATCTGCTAAATGTTTGCATAGTCTTGAATTCTTTCTAAATCTTTTTGAATTTTTTTTACAGCTTATATTGCTGGCTAATCCTCCTATTTTGGTATCCTATGTGAATTTGACTAGTTTTCTAAGTATATCAGAATCTAGATCATAAGAAGAGCAGTTGTCTAATTAGAGATCCATCTGTTACTTCACTGATTACATCATTCAAGTTTTGATATTCACCCGGGTCTTAACCCAAACATGCGTTGCTTTCAATGCCCACAGCTTGCAATTTAATAATTAATCTTTTATGACAAAACCTTTATTGAAAGCCTAATAAAGCCTTTATTGAAAATCTAAATGAATCTAATATCATAAACTCATTTTGTATCCATTACTGCCTCTGTTTGTTCAAAGAACTCTAGTTATACAAAACCCGCCTTTCTAAATCTGTTAACTCTCCCTAGAATCCTGTTGCCATACACATGATGCTCTACTTTATTTCTAAGTAAAATTTCATAATCTTAGATTTAATAGAAGATTTTTTTATATTTATTTGGTGTAGTTTTGATATACTCTTTATGACTGGGTACTACATTATATGATAATATGTAAATGTTCATTTTCAAAGAACCCATTTTCTTACACCTACTAATATTCTCAGGCCATATATAAAATATGAAAAAACAAAATACCAAGTACAAGTATCTAAGCTAGACAATGCAAGCTACTCAACATTTCAAAGTACAAGGTCTTCTAAAGGGTCTTGATTACTGTACCTACCCTAGGGCTGAAATGGCCCTAATGCACCATCTAATGGACAGTCATAACATTACAGAATGTTTTAGATCTAGTGATTTATGCCAGAAAAATACCAAAGAATTAGAACCGATCTGGGCTGCAAAGGAAGAAACACTGATCAAGGAATACAATTATAAAAATGTTTTATTGACCTTTACAAGCAAATAAAACTACACACATACCTTTGATTTCACACAGGCTGTTCAGACCTGAGAGGGGAATGGTTACAGTGGTTTCAGAGCTCTTGAGCTCTTGAGCTATGGGCTCAATTCTGCCCTAAGGCACGTTCAGAGTGAAATTTTCATGTTTCCTCCATGCCTGAGTATATTTTCTCCAAATCCTCTGATTTCTTCTCATAGTTAGAGAAACTGTTTATAATAATTAGTCTCCCCTGCATGTGTGTGGTATCTTGTCTGAGGAACACTCTGCCTTGCAGCCATTGTCTGCTATGATACTGTAGGCTGCAGCTCACTGCGAATATGTAAGACTAAGAGGTTATTAAAAACGAATGGATGTTAAGAGCTGTTTGCTGAACACTTGGGGGAGCTCTATGGTTAGCACTTTAATACTATGATCTGTATAATAGCACTGCATTGTGTGTCACACAACTCTTTTTTTAACAAGTACTTAGGACTAATCCATCAGACAAAGCAAATTTAGTTGGCATGAGGGGGCGGCAAGGTTACTACTGCTACATTATAGCTCAAGGCTACTGGGTATGTTTCCAGATAGTGACACCTTCTTTTTGGAGTTTGCATGATCTCCCTATCTTAATGTGGATTTTTGCTGGGTACTCTGGTTTTCTCTAACCTCCCAGAAACATGGAGTTAGGTTTGAATGTTTGAATGATAATATACCATCCCCAGGTCATACCCAGGTATGGAGTATGTAAAAGGAAAATTGAATAAATAAAATAATTAATTATTATAATAATATAATAATTCCTTACACTTATATAGCGCTTTTTTGGACACTCCACTCAAAGCGCTTTACAGGTAATGGGGACTCCCCTCCACCACCACCAGTGTGCAGCATCCACCTGGATGATGCGGCGGCAGCCATAGTGCGCCAGAACACTCATCACACATCAATTATCAGTGGGGAGGAGAGCAGAGTAATGAAGCCAATTTATAGATGGGGATTATTAGGAGGCCATGACTGGTAAGGGCCAATGGGAAATTTGGCCAGGACGCCGGGGTTACACCCCTCCTCTTTTCGAGAAACACCCTGGGATTTTTAATGACCACAGAGAGTCAGGACCTCGGTTTTACATCTCCTCCAAAGGACAGCACCTGTTTACAGTAAAGTGTCCCTGTCACTATACTGGGGCATTAGGACCCACATGTGAGCGCCCCCTGCTGGCCCCACTGACACCTCTTCCAGCAGAAATCTTAGTGTTTCCCAGGAGGTCTCCCATCCAGGTACTGACCAGGCTCACACCTGCTTAGCTTCAGTGGGTTGCCAGTTGTGAGTTGCAGAGCTGCAAATAGATGAACAAAGGCTGCAGAACCCTCAACAAGTCAATTACATACAGCTTCACTAGGTAAATCGATCTTAGACACATTCATATGTTAAAGAATTCAATTATTAAAAATGCAATGTGTGATTACAGTACGTATAGTATTCCATTAGTTACAATTTCAAGAAACACAGTATTCTAAAACAAATTGCACTACTTATTTTTCAAATAATGAGTATTCCTTGATACAATGAACACTGGCAAAAATCAACCTCTTGACCTACTTTTGATTCCTTAGAAACCATCATGTCCCATTTATTATAGGAAGCTCTTGTACATCCTGCTTTGCTTCATCATTTCTAATGGCTCCCTTTAGAATATCCCATTGTGTTGTGTTTATTGACCTACTCATTACTCATTCTGTGCTGTTAAAAAAAAACTTAATCTGACATACTTTGGCAATTATTTTGGGGAATTTTAGATTTATTACAGTCATTAGTCTTTCTTTCAGTGCTGGTTATAATAATGTAAGAAATCAATAATCCCCATATTTTATGAAGAAACTTCAGTAGCCATGTTTTTGCATAAGGTTGTTATAAAATAAACAAAAAGCCCTAATTTCCAGGATAGGTTTTATAAAGTTTACCCCTATAGCTCCACTTTGTTATTTTAGTTTTAGTTTTGTTACATGTTAATACCCAATATCATCCCAGCTACAACACATTGATATAAGGTAGTGTACATGAAGAGAGCAAACACTAAATCCCTCATATTCTGTGTGTTGTCAGGCCATCAAACATTTTTGCACAGCAGTCATGAAGTAGTCCAACAGAGTAACTGTTACACCAAAGAGAGGAAGAACACCATTATGTGCAGACTCCCAGGTGCCTGGTCAGTGAAAGCTGCCACTAACACACACTTAACTACTAGAGCACACCTGTTTGGTCCCTCCCTTCCAAACTTCATTTGTATCTGGGAGCTCCCAAAGACAATTCAAGCACAATATAAAGTTGCTTGGGATCAGATAGGCAGTTTCAAGGCCACATGACACAATGAGTATCCCTTGTTGAAGTTTTTACTAAACAAGTGCCTCTAATGAAAGTCTGTAAATGATGTAAAATTTAAATTAGGGATCTGCTTTGAAAGATAAGTAGATTTTGCCAAATTGTTGTTTGAATGCTTATTATACTGCACTAAGCACCGATTTTTTGGTTTACCAATGGTTGCAGACTGACAACATTGAAACTTTGCTTCCACTGACCAAAAAGAATGCATACCAGATTTTCTCCAGCCATCCACAACCGCATTGCTTTATTAAAGCCTTCCTTAATTATTAACAGCAAGGCATTTTGTATTTGGCTAGGTATGAAAAAAAGTAGTTAAACATTGATCACAGTTTGACTTAATGCTAACAGAAATAAGTATATTGACAATTCATTTATTATTGTGGCTAGACAGTGTGGAAAGATTTGCATGATATGAAAGCTTTAGTGGTAAACCAAATAGATATGGAAAATATCTTGCTTCATTATTCTGAAATAAACAGACTGAAGTATGGCAATAATTATACAGTAGCAGGAGTCTAGATAGGAGTCATGCCATTCACAACAAATCTTATCTGGAGATACGCTTTTTAAAAAAATAATGCAGTATACTTTATTAATACATTATTACACAGTGAATTTGTGTTGTTTGCTGTATTTTTTCTGACTTGATGATTAGTTGCATTTCTGCCTGACCTGTAATGCCAGAGTCAGAGCTGCCAGCCAATAGTTGAAGTTACAATGAACAGTTTCCTTGATGAACAGAGTTTAAATAAGATTGCTGTAGATTCTGGGTTTATAATGCACTTTTTTGCGGGTATACTAGTTTTCGAATTCACCTCGCATCAGTGGCAGTTCTGTATTCACTCCCGCATTCAATCGGAAGTGTAATAAGTCACTATTTGAAACCAGTCCCATGGAGACACGCAGAGGGGTCGCTACAGTCTGGGAATTCCGTTCTCCCAATCGCACGCACACACACCGCCATGTTGGTCTTAACTGCAGGTTTGAAAATCAGTGTCTGAGTGTATTCCTCTTATCTCAGTAGAGCAACCCCTCTCTTGGCAGCTGCTATCATTTACACGGGCTCTATGAAAATAAACGGAACCACTGATAGAAGGGGGGCTGCCGCAGTGACTAAATACCTGAGGAGTGTAAAGGGAGAGTGTCCTGAAAAAAACCATAACAGAACGCGACAGACCTTCCTCCAGCATGTCCACTAAGGACGGACTGCTCCCCAGCACTGATCGTGTGATAAAATGTGAGTACGTTTTTTGTGTGTTGGTTTCTCTACTTGTGTGGGAACTCAAGCAAAATATTCCTAGTATGATGTTAAAAATGGCGGACCTACTTTACATTTGCAAATATTTATGTTCAGCGAAGCTCCCGGCTGACTGGGAGATTATTTAAATGCTGAAAGTGTGCTGGGTTATTCAAGTACGTTTGACCTTTTTTGTTGCACGCATTTAAAATTATGCAGCGATATGTATACAGCAAAAGGGAGTGCTTTGCCTCCTCATGTCGCTTTCTACAAAGTTAGCTTGTTTTTGGCTTTTATATATGTACTTAAATGACGCACTTTAAAGTTTACAAAAATATTCAGCGAATTTCTGCATGTGTTATTAACACTGTTAATGAATTAAAGCTCACGCTAACATTTTATGATGTATGGTTATGCAGTTAGCTTAGTTATGAGTGACTTTAGGTTATAATACAAGTGTATATATATATATTACTATGTATGTGTGAAGATAGACAATTTTTATATTTTGATCTAGTCGGTAATGTACAGTAGGATATATACTTACTGTATGTGTTTCATAGACATACAGTATTACGGTTTGGAAACGAAGACAACAGTTGCTGCAGATTAAAACTCGTTATCAGGGAAACTTGTCTTTTACTCAGAGATACATAAATTCTACATTATTATTCTTATTGAAAAACGTTAGACACCTCTATAAGATGTTGGACAAATACAGAAGTACAGAAATTATTTTAATACATACTTCTTATGTATGTAGTTTTTAAAAGACGTTAAAGTTGAAGATAGTTTAGATGTGGCGTTGGAAATGGTAACTGGTGAACACTGTTCGCAGGCCCTGTCAGCGTGTCCTGAAGTAGGCGTGATCTTTCAGATGTGCTTGGACTAAGAATGGCTGTCACTGTGGCCTGCATATCACACACAGCACGCTTACAGAGGGCCGTTGAACACATTTGAAATGGTCTTAGTAGAAAAGAGAACGATCATTTTTAAGTTCGTCGTTTTCTTTACTGTGCCGATATTGTGAGTGCGGTTCAACAGCATATATCCAATTAAAGTCAGTAGAACGCAATATTTATAAGTGCTTTTACTTTGCTTTACAGGTAAAAAAACTAAAATGCATTTATTATTAAGGCGACTGCCCCTCAATTACATGAACTTGTTTGCTAATCTTTCTTTGACAGTTTTTCTGTGATGCAGTGCAGTGAATTGGATGCTACCACACTGTACCTTAATGATTGATTAATGTTTCTTTATGCAACTAAAGTATGCTTAGTTGCATACGTAATTTCTTTTATTACTGCGGTACTTTAAAACATTTTCCACCCTTAGTGGTAGAAATGGAAAACAGTGATATTTACTGTATTAAACTCCTTATTTAAATGAGAAGAACTCCAACATCAAGTAAAGGTGGATGCTACTAATATTTAAGTCCACATTATGTTTTGAACTTGGGGGAATACGAGTTGCTCCCTCACAGGTCCTCTTGAGTCCTGAGTTTGATTCAGGACTGGCAGTCCTCTGTGTGGAGTTTGCATGTTCTTCCACGTTAGGGTTTTCTCCAAGTGGCATTCTGGCTAGGCTGTTTGGAAACTCTGAACAGAACTTCTGCTTGTATGTGTGTCTGCCCTGTTGTGAACCAGCCTGTATGCATTCCTGCTGTGCAACTAGGATTTCTGGGTTACCGCTGTGCTCCTTACCAGGAACAAGCAGCCTTTTCATAATGGACAGAGGTTTTTAGCTTTATGTTATTGCATCATATTAAAATGCATTAAGAGAAGGTTTTGTCCTGCAGTATAACAATGTCTTGTCCAGGGTGGACTCCTGCCTTGTGCCTTAAGCTTCAGAGAGCAGCTCTAGGTTTGCCGCAGCCACAACCCTCACCTGAATAAGCAGTGTTCTGGTTGGTGGATGGAAGTGAAAGTTCTTAATAGAAACCCTTCCCCAGAAAAGGTCTCCCATTTTATTTTTAGCTATGTATCTGTTGACAGTGGTCTCACGGTATTTGAGGTATTGGATACGGTACTAACAGGTCACTCCTGCATACTTAAATCTAGGTGAAATATAAGTACAATATTTGTTTATAGTGTGTCTCCATAGACATTTGTTCATCCAATTTTTGTTGGAATTTGCAGCTATAAATGAGACCTATTTTCCATTTAATACTTTTGGATTTCTGAACAAAAAAAATATTTCCTCATTTAAATGTTTTTTTCTATAATTTTTCAAAATGTCTTTTATAAACATACTTAGACAGATTAATCATCTAAAATATATACATTTGTTTCCTTTTACCAATATATCTCATTTATACACAAATAGTTTTACATTTTTGGAACATTTTCCAGATTAAGATAGCTAGATTCAAAGTCATACTGAATACTGCCACAGATTAGTAGTACAGCAGCCAATGAATTTGGGTAAATTTGAATCATATGCAGCGTACATTCATCAATAATAAAGAACATTTGTCTCGGCAAATATCATGGCTCCAAGATACAGTACATTGATGTTAACACAGAGAAGACTGTCGATAACAAAATTACAAATA
Organism: Lepisosteus platostomus; assembly: GCF_059453375.1. Lineage (NCBI taxonomy): Eukaryota > Metazoa > Chordata > Actinopteri > Semionotiformes > Lepisosteidae > Lepisosteus > Lepisosteus platostomus. The sequence goes on along the minus strand of NC_142616.1, from coordinate 34,757,683 downwards.
CTCTGGAGAATTACAGCTGAATTGATGTGATTGTTGTTTGTTTAATGACTTCAGCAATTAAAAACAACACAAGTGTGTAGCTTGAAGTTGTCTCATGTATAATTCAGTGATCACGTTAAAAGTCTATTCCTCCACTTAAATTAATAAATTCACTTTCTTATGAGAGTTGTAGTTGCTGTAAAAGTATGACCTTAGAATGAAACATTTTAGATGTCTGTGTGAGCCTTGGCTTTTATGTTTGTACCTGGAAGTAGAAAAAATGTTTTGTTATTGTGGATATCAGGGGATATTTATATATCTCCTCGAAAATATAAGAAAAGTACTTCGGATGATACGTGGAACAGTGGTATTTTAGGATGTAATATGCTGCTGTCTAATACCTGCATTTAGACAAATAATGGAGCAAACATATAATCAAAATCCAAAAAACATACAGTACACTCTGTTTTGATTAATTGGTCACCTGTGATTGACCATGATGTAAGATGACTTTTAACTGTTGCATAAGCACTTAGTCACCTCTTCAGAAAGAGAGTGTATTGAACAAGGGAGATGAGATGACTTATCCTATTGAATTTCAAGCTTGGTGATAATTGGAAAATTTAAAGAAAGTAAGCCATTTAATTTTTTTTCTGGTTTTGGATAGCTAAGAAATCCAAACAAAAGAGAACAATGCCTTCATCATGCCATGTACACAGCCAGCAATTTCTGTCCTTGAAATACATTGCAGATAAGCACAGTTCTTCAAGTCATAACATTCCAGCAAGATCAAGGTTCAAGAGGTTCAGATGATTGGGTCTGAGCTGGAGGGTCTTGTCACTATAGAACTCCATTTCTAGTAAGTGGATAGCAACCTGACTGTGTAGCGCTATACTGATCAAGTCCCGAGACCTCACTTGATGCTTTTCCTGGCCTCATTCTGAGGTGACAACACATGTTGTTATGCTGCTTGTACAATAACTGCTTTCTTGTGAAGCCAGATTCATTAAATATTTGTGGGATAAGCTGAGACAATGTGGCTTTTAGAGCTCAGAGTGAAAAAGACATATGCTTATCAAGGCTGTACTGGTGTATAGGGACGGAGACCCTCAAGTCTTCAACCTGATGCAAAGCAATCGCAGATGTGCTCCTTGGAGTGCTTCCAGCTGTGGCCACACAAGATACTATCCTGTATTTTTCACAAAAAAAGATCCACAATTGGTATTTTAATGGCATGTTAAATTACTATAATGAATTTTCCTGTCATGTCTGTTCAATAAAATGTCAGTGCCCATACTATAGACATATTCGTAATAATTACTTTGTGAGTTTTGTTGCAGTTATAAGTGTTTTTATGTTCAGAGTACTATATAGTAATGTCAGTCAGACTTCAGAGAAGGGCATTGTTGTTGTTTGGAGTCAAATGGAAAAATGATCAAGCAGAAAAACACTTGAAGGTCTATAATATAATGGCAGGTAAAGAAAATTAGATATTTTGTCTAATGTTTAAAATATTTTAAAGGAATTGAAAATGTCACCCCAAACCACTGCTCCGTCTGGGGTATTATTGGACAAGGACTGCAAATGGAGGGAAGTATGTCATTTACTTGCATGTTTATGGAAATTTAATGTTGTAGATACTTATTCTGAAGCACCCTTTCCAAAACTGCTTGAGTACTTGAATCCCTGAAGTTCTTGCAAACCAAATGAGCAAGGATGCTTAAAAGTCTCATTATATTAACAACCTTATATTTATTAATATTTAGACTACTCAAAAAACTTTGTGCATCCTATCATGCACACTCATTGACAATCACTAAAGAATGTATTTTTACTTCTTTCATTAGTTAGAATTTTGTGGTTTTCTAACTCACAAAAGCCAACTTTATTGTGGGTACAGTGGGTATACCTGGAATTCAAATTCTTGCCCGAAGGTGAGTAGTGAAACTTTAAACTACATTGTTATGTGTACTGAAGCCAGGAGAATGGACAGGCATGGCTGGTTGGATTTAACTGCCTTAACTAGAAGTACAGTCATTAGGTTATATTAAAGAATTACAAATACTGCATCAATAGAAAGTTAGCCATGTGAGCTAAGCAATGATCATAGGAAGATTTTTTTTCTTTTTATGTTATGGAAACTATTGGTTTGCAATTAAAAGCTCATTTGCAAAACTGTAGTGATTTTTCTTAACTGGTGATGAACTTATTGGCATAAACATACATACATGGACATCCATTTAGAAACATTGCAGTCTGTCATACTAAAATGCACAAAAATGGTGCCATTATTTAATTCAGTTACATTTTAGATGACTTTTTAATATCAGCAAAGTACAGTAGGTACAGTGTGACTTGAGTGTTTAGGAAGTAGAGTAGATATCACACGTTTTAGAAACGATTGTACATTTACTGCAGCCCTTTAAGATTGTAAAATGAAGTAGTTCAGGTGGGTAGCTGCGTCAGCATGCATAGGCTGCAAAGGAACAAGTAATAGGTTAATTCCATGTCTAAAAGAGAAGAAAAGAAACAACGTTTCGGCTGTGGAGCATGTATGGGGTGCTTATACCCGAAGAAGGCTCCAGAGCCGAAACGTTGTGTTTCCTTTTTTCTTTTCAGATTGTAAAATGTACCAGATAACACATTGTAATACTGTTTTTGCACCAAATGTTTTAAAGGCATTGTGACACTGAAAATCATAATTGTACTGTTTAATGCTAAACCTTAGCAGTTTGGTCAGTCATGACGTAATCCATTACAAATTGTTTTAGTGATGTTGTTTTGAATGGCTAGATGCACTAACACAAATGAATATTGAACCTGTAAAAATGTGAAAAGCATTATTTAACTGACAGATTTTCTGTTATTCTCTTAAACCTTTAATTTCTGTCATCATTTTGCACAGAACTAATTCAGAATGAGGATCTAATTGATTTTTCAGTGATAATATAAGGAATATTTACTGTAGTCTTTTTGTAAGCTCACTTTGTTCTCTCTGTATTCACATGGGTTTTCTCAGGCATTCAGCATTCCTATCATGCTGGGTTATTTGGACAAATTGTCACCCATCTATGTGTATGAATGTATACAATATGTATCCCATCCGGGGTGTAGCTGTCCTACCTTGTGCTTATGCCTGCTCTTTCCCCTGAATGAGAATATCCTAAATCAACACCCCACTGTAATGATACTGTAGAAATTATCATTTTTCAAATGAGATGTTAAACTGAGGTCCTGACTACTTGGTAATTAAAAATCCAATACCACTTTTCAAAAGTGTATGAGTATTAACTTAGTGATTTGACTAAATTCTACTCTCAAATAATCTGACCTTTTAATACACCCATCTATTCAACAGTTAAAGCAAATTCTTATTTCTCTACCAGAACTTCTTGCACTTAGGTGTCATGGTTGCAAGACAGGAGGGGTATCTTCTTACTTAGACTCTGCTGTATTCATAGCACTGTTATAATACTAGAAAACAGTAGTGGGGCCCTTTAGTAATTGTTGCTGTACATAAATGTGGTTCAGATCCCAAGTGCACTGCCATTGTACCGTTGAGCAAGGTACTTCATATTCATATTGCTTTAGTAAAACAATCTCCCTCTGTGTAGGTGCAAATATCAGTAGCTTTGGGTAACAAAAGCAACGAACTTAATAAGATTGTGTCTGATGTTTAATATCTTTGCTCAGCAATATCATTTGTGGGGTAAAGAACTGGCCAAAAAATGTAGCAGTATAGAGGTATTTGTTAATTCTAAATGATGTATTGGGTTTAGTGTTATATAAGATGAAACAAAAAAGGTCAGATGAGCAAGGTCAAAAAACAGTATCAAATAATTAATAAAATTATAATAAGAACTATAGACCCTGAAGGATCTGGGGGAAATGCATATTTTGAAATCTCAAATTTCCAGGACTGGTGAAATACACAGTCCTCTTGAGGCTCAAGGCACACACAAGGAGCAGAAAATTAAGTCTTTGAAATAAGGGGAATTTTAGGAATAGATCTTACTGCACAGTTGTGCCTGCCCTGTGTGACACATTTAAAGTGTCTGTAGTTTAAGTGTGCTTATAGAAACTCTGCAAATGCTAATTCCTTTTGTAGGAATGAGATAATCTTCCTTGAGACCAAACTGTCTTGGTCTATTTTTGAAATGCACTTTATATTGTGTACGTGCAGCTTTGATGAATATTGTGTTGCTTTTAATGGAAATGGGGCTATTTCACAGCAGTCCTAAATGAGCACCCTGCCAGTTCTGAGCAAATAAAAATAATGGGGATATGTGCAGGCATGAAATGGACATTATAATTGAATTCATTAATATAAATGTATATTTTTAGAATATCACAGTTCTGCTAAGATGAGGTTTAAGTTTAGTTTTACAGAACAAACAGCATGCATCATCCATCAAGGCAAAGTACAGAATCGACAATATCAAAACTTTTTTCATTTAGTGATAGTGTTAACCAGCAGAGGTGAATAGTTCTAATTGCTATTTGTAAGTCAATGAATGACGTGCTGAATGTTACTTATTTCAAGGTGCACATAATTCAAGTGTTAATATCAACAAAGTTGTTTTTACGGAATCAGTTTTGTTTTCAACTGTTAAAAATGAGGTAAAATTAATTAATTTAAAATGTTTACAAGAGAACTACTTATTGAGATAAAAATTGGATATTCTATGTGAATTCTGGTGTTCATTGGATTAAAAATCTGCCCCATAACACAAATACAGCTTTTATAATTGTTATTAATATTATTGCTAGTAGCTATGGTATAAAGACTATTGCAAAAAAGCTACTACAAATTACAGATGACTTGTGGTAGCTTTCAGAGGTTAACAAGTGGTACTTGTTGACATATTTTATATGATCAGAGTTGTAGTCAATGTACGTAGAAGATGTGGATTGAGAGTGTAGGAGTGTTGGGCACAGCTTGAATGAATATATTTATTATTATTTATATGCATATTCAGTATTGATAGATTGTCATTAGCATTAGTTGTTGGATGGATGGGTTTACTCTTACATGTGGTATTTTGTTGTCCTCTTCCAGACAAGAAAAGTCCTTGGTTATGCCTGCAGAGTGACAGTTATTGCTGCAATCGAAGTGTTATTTCAGAAAACATGTTTACATTGCCTTCAGAGTGACAAACAATCTCAAAACATGGGCTTGTTTGAAGAATGCTCTTTCCACAACAGGTGCCCGTTTTTTTTCTGAAGTGGTTTCCATGAGGGCGAGTAATGAAAATTCAAACAGCTACAGTAAATAACCCCTATTGGGTTTATTTTAAGTCTTCCTATAAACCGTATTTGTAATAATAGAACAACCTGTTCATAGAACATATCTTCGCAGACAGAAGACCTCTGTTAATTTTAAAGGGGCAAGAAATCACTTTTCTTTTTCCAGCCTATAGCCGGGCTAAGTGTATAAAAGTCCACTGTGAAACTTTTCACAAGTGCATACATTAAAGTAATTGCTTCTGACCTACAACTGTCACGTCAGTACTGCAGTATGACTCAACTTTAAATAAAAACAAGAGTACTTCAGCTTTGATGGACCTTTAGGCCTGATGATCCACATTTTTAGGCCAAATGTAAAATTGCAAGGACACTTGGCAAAGATTCATAAGCCATAGCAAATTGTCAATGCAGTTTTATATAACAGAACATTTTGTACAGTTAAAGGGAATTTAGTCGGTACTACTTACAGTATTTATTTCATAAGGGAAATACAGAATAATGATAAACGCAGCTCATAACTGAAATGTGAAGAAACATCTTAATGGATTGGCATTTTTAAAAATAACCCCAGGGAGTTAAAACAGTGGCTCTGGGTTCTGAGTTACCCTGTAACTCAGAGAGGGGGAGGCAGCAGCCGGATTTTGCTGACACATGCATGACAGCCTCACTTATTTGTGACCTTTTCTTGTTGGCTGTTTCCAGCCAGAACAGAGAAGGCTTACTGAATCTACTACACTTTCTTCGTGCTCCTGTTTTAAGCTCTGAAGCAGAGTACCGGGCATAAGAGAGAAGCATTCTGACTTCGGTAGCATTGCCGAAAGTGACTTTTCAATTCAACACATTCACTAGAAAGTTTTAGAACTTACAAGTTGAAGTAAGTTTTCAGCAGGAACAATGTACGGGCAAGTTTAGAACAGAGGTAGGGCAAGGGAGGAAGTCTGTAGTAGTATTTTAAGATCAGAAGAGCATTCTGTTCTTCTAGGAGCAGGAATGACAGTGATGAAGAGAGCTCAGGGGCAGTGGCCGAGTTGTATTATTTCTAGAGCACGCTGCTTCCTTCCCTAAGCACATAACTTCACATTTATACCTGAATGACTTCTTAGCTCTCTGCATATAGACTAATAGAAAGGCTTACAGAATGAAAATTCTTTGCTAAATAGTCTTAAGAACGGTCTACAAAGCTTACATTTGACCTAATGCATGGAATAAAATTAGTGGGATTAAAATCCTAGGTCATTTCTAACAGTGGTGATAATGCTAAAAATGTAATCTATTCCTCATTATGAAATGTAATATCACACTTTAAACCATGTTTAAAACCTTATAAAAATATTTATATAATATATATATATATTATGTGTTAAGAGTTCTTTAGGAATCTAAATGTGGTGGAAAAATTCTGAATGACAAATGATGTAGATCTTGATTGTTTTATTTGCTTGGCTGATGCCCTTATCTCAGGATGACCCACAATAGATCATTTCCATTCCATGTAAGTACAAGGATTAATGGCAGGTACAGTAAAAATAAATAATAGAATAATAGAATGACAGTAAGGCTGAACCAAAAACTGCAAGAGCCACTAAAACAGACAGTGTATAAAGAGGAGTAATGTAAACATTATGAAAAGAAGTTACAGAACCAAGGACTTTAAATGATCCTTTCCCTTGAATGCAGATGTCAGAGAAAGGTTAAATTAATTTTGTGGGGGCATATTGCCCTCCCCTTTTCTTATGTTACATTTAATATTAAATACTACACATCAGCTTAGGATATTACTGTATATATTCAGTGCATTTTAATTGTAGAAACACCTTTGAGTGTGAATCTGTAGCCCTGCATCTGGAATAAGGTTCTTGTTCTGAATGACTTAATTGGGCCACTTGCTTAATTAGTACAAGTTAACATGCTCTACGCTTCTCTTTGCTTACTTGACTATTTAAAGCTACCTGAAAAACCTTGTTCATTGTAACCTTCCAGCATCACAGTTGTAGGATTCAGTTATTTTATTTTTATTTTTTTTTCCTTGGTTCTGTGAAAACTTTGCAAGAAAATAAATCTCCTTGTTTTGTGTGTTGCAGCTGTCCCCTTTCCGCCCACTCATCGGCTGACAGCTGAGGAAGTGTTTGACAATGGTAAGCCACGGGTGGAGGTTCTGAAAAACCACCTCATAAAGGAGGGACGACTGGAAGAAGAAATAGCCCTTCGGATTATTAACGAAGGAGCTGAGATACTTCGCAGAGAGAAAACTATGCTAGATGTGCAAGCACCAATTACAGGTGAGAGCTTTAGTCATTCTGATTGGTTACGTTTAATCCCTGCTTCTGCAGTAGGGTAAAATGTGAAATAAGTATACAGTAGATTTGTGTGCATTAATATATAATTATATACTGATTTCATTTTTAAAGAGATATTTACAAGGCCAAAATAAAAGCTGTTAGAGCATACTGCTCAGGGCTCCCTTTGTGGGATGAGAAAAATGCAGATGGTTTGAACTACTTCTTGAGTCACAAGCAAAATGATAGAAACAGCTCACACTGACATCACTCTGTCCTTCAGGCACCCGGTCAGCCAAATGAGTTGCTATTAGGTCGCTAGAAGAGAATCCCCTTGCTGACTCTACCCAAAGCAATCCTGATGGCTCACAGCCAATTCAGCACTAGGACTCCCAGCAAAAGGCAGAGAACAGCATAGCCTGGATTTGACCTAGTAATGCTAAGGTCATAGACCTTTTACTGTTCGTTAAAGAGGATTTGGAGCTTCCCTTTAAGTGTTTTTACTCCATCATTAGGTCTGCTTTTGTGAAAACATGTCATTTTGAACTTTAGTAAGAGCATAGGGAAAGCTACAGATGAGAATTAGTAATTAGCTCCATCTAGCTCATTTGGTTTCTGGAAAGTCAGAGTAACTCTTTGTGTAAAGTGCCTCCTGTTCTTTCTTTTATGTTTTTCTGCTTAGTTTCCACTTGTGTCCTCTGCTTCGTGTTTCAGTGCTAATTCTGAAAGAGTGTATTGGGTTGATGTTCTCAATGCCTGGTTTGAATCTGTTCCCTTTACAGTTCTCTCTTTACAAGACGAATGTAAGCTGAACTGTATGGACACAACCCTTTTTCTCTTTTAGAAAACTTATTGTAGTTTTTCCTACTAAGTATTAGGAGATCTTATTCATGTTATTATCCATAATACATTTTTGTTGATTGATTGGTGCACAACTGACATGACTTCAATAGTGTTACATAATTTGTTTCACCTGATTGTGCCTGATTCTATTTTTTTTACTTAGTGTTTGAACAATATACAGTAAGAAGTATTGACATAACAGAAAAGTTAGCTTGATGTGAAGATGGTTTTCATTGAACAAAGTATATTATCATTGGTGTAAATCTAGAATGATTCCCTTCATCATCAACTTGAAACGTTCTCATAAGTAGTGTATACTGTATATGAATTGGACACTGGACCATATATTTATGTTATAATCACATGGATATTTAAGATGAGTTTAAAACACATTATGATCCTTCACAAAGGAACAAAGATTTGTCTTTACACTTGTCTGACATAAGCTGAAAGTGGTCTTCCTCTCACTTTTGGAAGGGTAACTCAGATATGTAAATGTTTTAGTTTTGGTAACTTATAAACCTAAATCGGACTATTATTTTATTGTTTCCAACTTGGGTTAGCTTTTTTAAGTCCTCTATAACCTATTTCAAATGATAGCTCATTTTTACCTACAATGCAGTGTGCAAAATATTGCATAATGAATCTGTAGTTTTTCTGCCCTTCATTATGATCAGTGTAGGTCAAATTAGTGTTTAAAAGTTTGATTGAGGCAACAATGGTGGGCTAGCAGTAGAATACAGAGGTACTGCTTCTAAAAGCTTTAATAGCACTGAATGTAAGGCTCACCCTGAAATAACCTTAGCATAGGATGGATAAAAATTTGTTTACATTCTACAGTGTTCCATTAGCATCTTCTTACACCGCATGCCCTGCAGTCTAAGGTGTAGCATCAGACAGAAGCCCGAGGAAGCTCTTAGCTCTTAGCTGGCATCCAGCAAACCAAAGGGATTGCTGTAACAGGATACTCTAGGAGACTACAAGCCCACATACCCTAGTGACACGTAGACAGTAATGTGCTACTGCTGTTGGCTAATGACAAAATCCTGTTTTGTGAGGCCCAGATTGAAATATAAGTGGAACCGTTGCTGGTTGAGGCACTTATTAGCATTCATAGTATTTAAGAAACTGATGAACAAGAATGCAGTTATTACCTCAGTAACTGAGCGCTCTATCATTTGTGTAAACAATTAATTTAAAACTTTAACTCTTGTTTTTGTGTTAAGATAAAATATTGTACAAATATTTCTGTGCATTTTGTGCTGTAGGGCAGAATTTAAAGTTGGAGACTTACAGCTCATTAGGGTGATTTAGTGAGTTACATAGTATTTTGGAAGGCATTTTGTATTGAGGTGTCATGAAAGGATTTTATGCTACTAAACTATTCAGAGATATGAATGTCATTTCCTGTCCCTGATCCATGAGATAAATTTCACTTTAGTGGTTTAGTATTTCATTTAATTCTGTGGAAGATTTTGGAGTTATTGTTTTATCCTTCTTCATTCTTGTAGTTTTCCAAAATTAAGTAAAGTAATATTTGAAATAGCGGTTGTCATCTAGATTTCAGATTATTTTTTTATAAAAACTATTCTAAATATTAGAGATTTTAATTATATATTTTTCAAGTTTTCAAGTCTTTATTCCCATCACTTGAAACATACCACTTTTTACATTAATGGTATTATATGGATTTTCATACACACATACACGCATACACAGCCAGCTAAACTACAATGATTTAAATAATTTTAGAATTTTAAGTATTTTAAGTAGCTGTTTGTCTTTCAGTGTGTGGCGATATTCATGGGCAGTTCTTTGACCTGATGAAGCTCTTTGAAGTGGGAGGATCCCCAGCCAACACTAGATACCTCTTCCTTGGTGACTATGTGGACAGAGGCTACTTCAGTATAGAGGTAAGAGAGAACAGAAGATTGCGCAGTTTGAAGACTTGAACTAATTACACCTTTATAGTTTTCGGATAGATACATTGCCTTATTATCTTGCATTTATAAGCTACCAGATCTACACATTGTTTATTCTCCAGTAGGCAGAAAACTGAGCGGTCAACAGTGACATGATCTTTAGAGCTGCTGCCTCAAGAGCCTAGACACTCTCATCCTGTTCTTGGTTGAGGTGCCTTAGTGCTGGGAATTTGTACTTTCTCCTCATGTTCATGTGTTTATCCTCCTGGCACTCCAAGTTTCTTCTGCTTTCCAAAGACAATAGTGGTAAGCTAAAGTGTCCGTTCTCTGATGAAAGGGAAATTCCCTGAATTAACCAACCCTATCAGAAGCAGCTGTTAGAATGCTGATGCCAGAATTAGTTGTTAAGGGGTTTTGAAGAATAACACAGAAAACAGAATCTTGTTATTACACAGTTTTTCTCCTATTTCTTAACACGTTTATTTTGGAATACATTGTCTGAAAAAATGGTACTAAAACAGTATGCAGCAGTCAACTGAAATTATATCTATTTACCGTGTGAAAGCTTGTGTTTTGTTTTCTGCTTGTATTCATGAATTCATGGGCGGAGCGGTGGCTCTGTGGCTAAGGATCTGTGCCTGTGGCTGGAAGGTTGCTGGTTCAAATCCCGCAGCCGGCAGAGGAATCCTACTCCGTTGGGCCCCTGAGCAAGGCCCTTAACCCCAACTGCTCCAGGGGCACCGTACAATGGCTGACCCTGCGCTCTGACCCCAGGCTCTCTCCCTATCTGTGTGTCTGTGTGTCTCATGGAGAGCAAGCAGGGGTACGCGAAAAGATAATTCCTAATGCAAGAAATTGTGAAGGGTTAATAAAGTGATGTTGTTGTTATTATTATTATTATTATTATTATTATTATTATTATTATTATTATTATTATTATTATTATTATTATTATTATTATTATTATTATTATTATTTATAAATGCTTTGCTTTCTTTCACAGTGTGTTCTGTATTTGTGGGCACTGAAAATTCTATACCCTACCACATTGTTCCTATTAAGAGGGAATCATGAATGCAGACACCTCACAGAGTATTTCACTTTTAAACAGGAATGTAAGTATAAGGCACATCCAGGTGCATGTTTTATTGCTTTGAATTGCTGTACTCTGTACTGAAGCTTGTAATCATTACTTAGCTGTTGCAGTATTATAAGATAATATTGAACAGCTTTGCAGTGTTTGGATTGGAGGAATGCGAAAGAAAACAATTATGTACTTTTAACAAAAAAAGACTTGCACTTAAATTATTAATATGTACAGGTCATCCATATTATGGCTGCAGTAAGAATATAGCTGGTTTATGTAAAAACATAAATACTGATGATCATTACTTAAAAACTTTCAGAAAGTTGATTGCTATTACAGAACTGATTAGTATGTGTTGTTCTGTCTTTTAAATGTATCACCCATAGTCCCTTGTCAAAGCAGACAACTGAAATGACTGTTTATAGGTTATAGGCTAGATAAGTTAGAATTGTTTTTTTCCTAACCAAAATTCAAAGCATTTTGTTCAAACTTACTGCTGTAATATTTATATAGAGGCCTGGCACTGCTCATATACAGTGGCTTTCTGGCCGGTGTAATGTTTAACATTATTAAATTGTAATATTTACATTTTTGGACTGGTTTTACTCAGGTTGGATTGTCATTATGCAAAATCACTCATTTTAATGTCACATGAGCTTACTTGATCATTACAAATCATTACAAATACTGTTTTTTCAGTGTCATTGGTGGTATAAATTGTTTGTGGGTTTTTTCAGCATAGAAAAAATTAATATCAAGAAGAAATACTTTTTATATAAAGGCATTAGTTTACATAAAGCCACTCAGTGAGTGGCTTTTCTTTATAGATTTTGAACTTGGTCACACTTTAGACACTTGATTTGTTTCTTTGGATCTTTTAACTTTCCAGGTAAAATCAAATATTCCGAAAGAGTGTATGATGCTTGCATGGAAGCCTTTGACTGCCTACCACTCGCCGCACTGTTAAATCAGCAGTTTCTGTGTGTTCACGGAGGCCTTTCTCCGGAAATCCAAACTTTAGATGACATTAGAAGAGTAAGTATTACCTTATTTATATCTTAATGAACACATTTACACCAAAACATGCATTTACATCACATGCAGTTAAGGCTACTGGGTCTCAAGAATAATAATGATCCATCCAGTATCTTTTTACTTAGTTTAAAATCTGCTTTACTTTGCACTCTACTGATGTCCTGTGTTAAAGTCAGCTATAGCCGAGAACATAAAAGAGACTGAAAATAAGACAATATTGAGAAGGAATTTAATTCAGAACATCAGAATGTTATATGTTAATATGTTGTACTAGTGAATTTTAGAAATCTAAAATAGAACATTTTAATACTTGCGTTTGATAGTTATACAAATATTCTTTTCTTTGTGTTTGCACAGTTAGATAGGTTCAAAGAGCCACCTGCATTTGGGCCAATGTGTGACCTGCTGTGGTCAGACCCTTCTGAAGACTTTGGGAACGAGCAGTCCCAAGAGCACTTTAGCCACAACACTGTCCGTGGATGTTCGTACTTCTATAGGTAATCTGGGTTTTTCTACTCACCTGCTGTAGACAGTTCTTTAATATCTAGCCTCTGCACCCCAAATTTGAATATTACCCTTTATTTTTTGCTTTCAGCTACCCAGCAGTGTGTGAATTTTTGCAAGCAAACAATTTGCTATCAATAATTAGAGCACACGAAGCTCAGGATGCAGGGTAAGCCACTTAAGAAATAAGTGTAACTTTGGTGTTCTGAGCTAAAGTCTAAGTTGTGTGCTTAAGGTTGTGTTTTTACCTGGAATAATCCGTTTGTCTTTTCAGGTATAGAATGTACAGAAAAAGTCAAACAACAGGTTTTCCATCACTAATTACGATTTTTTCAGCACCTAACTATTTAGATGTGTACAATAATAAAGGTAAGTAACGGCCTCATTGATTAGTATTTATCCAGTACTGAGCTTTGAAGAACATTGTGTAATATTTGACTAAAGGTGATGTGGTGGTTATCTTTTTGAGCAATTTTGGGGTCAAATTGGCATACTATATCCAAAATTAGGTTATACACAATTCAGTACATATTGTTGTTCAAATTTGTCTATATTTCTGGACTACTGTAGTTTAGCACATTCATCCTAATAATCAGAGGATAAGATAAATTATTGAATTTAATAATTAAAGGTAATGCGGTGCTAATTCTGAATGTCAATAATTAATTGACTCTGAAGGAAAATAAAATATTTTTATGAGACCAATATACAGATTCTTATAAGACATACTGTATAAATGGTTATCAAAACAGGACAAAGGTGGATTTCCATTTTTTTTCTAGGTGTTAGATTTCAGTTTGAAGTGTGTCTATAAAACTGTGAAAGAATCCATTTTTACCTAACTGCCTGCTTCTTAAAATGAATAATACTGGAATTTGCTTGTAGTGACTTTCTGAGTCCAGGTTTTACCAAAATCTTAATTTATTTAAAAACCGGCAACCAAAACACAAGGCAGTTTTATTGTTCTTTTTCCTATTGGCAGTTTATTTCAGATCTTACCAATGGCATTTGTTGTTTTGACATTTAGAATTGTGAAACCACAACCATAAAGTTTTGATCTCAGTAACTGTTATCATGTACCCAAAAGAAACAGTCTCTCTTTTTATAGCTTATTGTATTATTGTATTATTGTGATGTATTGTTTATTATAGCTTTTTGTTTGTTGGGGGAAAAAAGCATTTACTGTATGTTGGCTGCTGTCATATCCATTCATGATATTGTCCTTTAAAGACATACATTTTGAAATGTAAACAGTTGTACTTTTGTAAACCACTTTTACGTTGTACAATACAAAGTAAAACCTATATGCATCCTTGGGATTTTAAGGGGTTTTGTCATTGCAGCTGCTGTATTAAAATATGAAAGTAACGTGATGAACATCCGGCAGTTCAACTGTTCACCACATCCATACTGGCTGCCTAATTTCATGGATGTTTTCACGTGGTCTTTGCCATTTGTTGGTGAAAAAGGTATGTGAAATATACCCGAATCTTTAGAAAATGAGTTATTTGTGCTAAAAATGTTGTCTTGAATCTGGTTACATTTCCTTGTATGTCCACTTGCATTTTGCTGGGTGCACTAAGTGCAAAATAACCACTGTTTACTCCCATCAAGATTATAAATGCTTGAAACCTATTAGGTTTCTACTGATAGTTCAGAAACATAATTATGATAGTCTTTTATTGCCATCATCTGCAGGAAAACCTGGTTAACATTCTTTCGGCCTCTTTTAGGACATCTGACCTCACTGGAAGCCCATAAAGCATGAAAAAACATTTTGGATATGATATTTAACTGATGTTATACCTATTGCTAGATAATCTGAAGTAATGCTATACATTCAGCATATGTGATTAATGCATTGACCACCAATAAATTGTCATATTAAAATAGTATTATTAAACACTGTAGCAAACCAAACTCTGTTCAAATCAAAAGATTTTGGAGTTAAACCTCTTTTCCAATTATCATGTTGTGTGCAAATACAAAAGCTTCTGCTTTCAGGATAAAGTAACACTGTCTCTAAATCAGTTACAGAGATGCTGGTGAATGTACTCAACATTTGCTCCGATGATGAATTAATGACAGAGGGTGAAGATCAGTTGGACGGTAATAAAAAGCTTTTGTTTTGTGAGATTTTCTTTTCTGTGTTATCTTTTTTATAACCTGCATAATTAAAAAAAAAACAGTTACTGTAATTAATTATCCCATCACAAAAATACTGTAATTAATTATCCAATCACAAAAAAGTACCTTTCAGGTCATGAGATATTAGACACTTACATTGGTTATGAATCAAAATGTTATACTTTGTAAATAGTAATAGATACTGTTTGTTGTTTTTATCATAAATTGAACCTTTTTGTAATATAGAGTAATGCTTAATAGGCTGTATAACAAGACTAGTTTTGACATCTAGCTCCAGATTCACAGATGGTAACTATCTTCTTTAGTGGTTTTGTTTTTGTTCTAGAATCTCACAGTTATGTGCACTGCATATGCTCAGGACAAAATAAAATATTAAATTGCTTACAAAATCAGTGTAGTTTAGATGTGTGAACTTCGTTCTAGTAATGCTGTATAGTTTTCCTTCAAGAGATCTTTTTATTTAGATTTTTTCACAAGGTGTTTTTGTAAACCAGTCCAATACCACATAACCTTAGTTATATTAGTTTTCAGGTACTACTACTAATATATAGATACAAGTGTTATTAAAGGGACCAGCATTTCACAATTTTAGAAACCTAGAAAACACTATACAGTCATGGATCTGGCATCTTAAACCTTGTTCTGTGAAGTACTGTATGCTTGGAGAAAAATGCTCCTGAATTTTAACAACAATCATGAAAAAACTATGTAATATGCAAAAGTAAGATCCAGAACAACAGGAAAATGCATTTATATATTTCACCTTTCAGAGTACATTAGTCTGTGCAGCTGAGGAATTTTGTTAATTTGGCTAAACGTAACCATTATCCTAACATTGATCTTTCCCAAATTGATGCATTTAATTTGTACATACACAAGTAGCCCAAGTGATGTCAGGAGACCACAAATATGACCCATACTAGGGGATTTTTAATATTTTTCCACTTTCCATGTAAGAGGTATTTAGCTTTACAGATTACAGGTATCTTACCTTTTTAGATACCATAAAATAATTATATTATAAAAAGATAGACTATTGTATTATATCTGAGGATGAAGTATAGTACATACTACATTAATGTACTGAACACACATAAAATCAGCTCAATCATTAAAAGGATCAAGTTGATATATATTCTTAGTATCTACTGACATTATGCTACTGCTCATCTTTTGCTATGTCTGAATATTTAATAAAGAGGAAATTAATACATTTTGTTTATTGAATGTCAAATTGTGGTCATCTAAAGTTTCAACTTTTGAAAGAATAAGGTGCTGAAAATAGTTTGACTCTGATACAATCGGATATGTTGTGAATAATAAGGTCTGTGAAATTCAAAGTCATCTGACAAGCACAAAAAAGTTTGTAGTTAGACCTGTTATAATATAAAATGTCAAAGTTGTGCTATTTCTATCTTAAACTTTCACATGGAGTTCAACTAAAACGAAATGCAGAATGTGTTTATTTGGCAATATATTATCATTAATTTAATCAAGTTGCACAATAGTATTTGCCATGGTAGAGTATTAAGGAAAAAAAAGATTTAATGCTTAGCAAAATCTTAGTACTATATGTATATTCCAGATTTACTTTACTCCTCTACCTCTACAAGGTCATCAGCCATTCTTTTAATATACCCTATTGTTACTTGATAGATTTTGAGTGTTATTGAGAAATGTTCTGTACGAAACAAAACTTACACTGGGCCATGGTTTTTACCGAAAACCACAGAGGAACATAGTCTTGTGGAGTTTTTTTTATCAGTCATTGTCTCAATTGAATAGTAGCCCCATGAAACATTGTCACAAAGCAAATTACAGGCAACTACTGACATAACTTCAGAAATAATGTATTTTACTACAGATTAGACTTTCTAATGTAACTGTTTGGGTCTGACCTGAGGAAAATCCTTAAATCTGTAGTTATACTGCCTCTCCACTTTTATAGAGTAAATTGTTTTATGTTCGTGTTATGTTGACCAGCTTTCATTTATTTTGTGTTCTTGTTTAAGGGATATCCTGAAAAGTGGGAGGTCAGGCAATTAAGTTGAAGCAGTGACAACAATAAATATTAAAACTGAATCTGGCATTTTATCTCTTTGGGTACTGTCTGGTTATTTAGTTTGTGTTTTTACAGGTTGGCATTGCATGTTCTAGAGAAATTTCAGTAAATTCAGTGTGCTATGGCATTTTCAGCAGAAAACAGTGGCTTTAAGGTGTTCCTAAGGCTAAGAATTAGATTGATATGGATTATGATATGATTCCCATTAAATATGTGCACCTTTGTTTTGTCTGAGTCACAGGTTGCCTGTAAGCTGCTTAACTTCTATAATTGCACATTTTTATAGAAGTAAAATTGTGATTAAACTGACTCTCTTCCAAGTGGAACAGAAGACCAGTAAATGAGTGTGGAACTCCTTAGTATTTATCTTCGTATTGGAAAATTAAGATTTTCCAATTGAAATTATGTATTGTAAATACTGTAAGTAGTAGGAATGATTAGGTTTGTAGCAGTGATAATGTTGAAAAATTAAACATATACCTATACTGTATAAGGTAAGTAAAAACTAAATTTCAATTACCAATTTTAAAATGGGTGGAATTTGGGTTGATTTTTTATTCATTTCATGTAGTGTTTCTTTGCGCTTCACAATATTTTTTGTTTTGAAGGAAAAAAATGAATTTGGTCTTTTAAAAAGCATCACTATATTAATTGAATGTATTATTAATAAAACTTCAAATTGTATAAAAAAGCATAAGTGTCTAGGAATGTAAAAAAAAACATTGTTTTATTGCAAACATGCTTATTGCCTAAAAGGAGTGTTTTAAGTCATTTGTTGGTTTGCTCTATTAATCTATAGATGTTCAATGTTATTAAATTATACGTCGATATTTGATGTAGTGAACAAAGGAGTTTTGGTTTCTGCTGAACTAATGTTTTCTGTGTTGCAGCTTGGCTTCTTTCTCTTCCTTTTATTTCTTCACCTTCATTCTAGTGTACATCACCATGTGCAATTAAATTCTTTCTGTTTTTGTCTTAATTCACTCGTTCTCTTCTTCATCACACTTCTTTTATTCTGGATTCTCCATCTGAAGAGCGACTCATTTATGGCAGTAGAAAAGGTACAGACCAGACAGAGCTGTTATGCTGTGAAATATGACTTGAATTACAAAGCACCGTTCATCACAATTGGAAAAATATTTAATTTCTTAAAAACCTAACATACTACCTCCAGCAAATAGAGACTGGATATATAAGTCATATTTCTGGACATCTGTCTTTCTGTGCATGAAGTTGTTTGCTCTTTGTTCCTTCTCTTTGCTGTCCTAGACTCTAGGCTTTCTTCATTCTTTACCTGTTTATTGCAATCAAAATATGTGCATGAATAGAGGTCATTTAGTTGCTTTGCTTTGCTGTTTTGTTTTGTTACTCTTGCATGCTACAGCAGATTAAGCCTAAATTGAATGCAATTATACCCCTAACTTTAGTCAGTATTCACTCCTAAACTGTTCAAGCAGTTAATTTGTATTTGAAAATATATCAAGTCATCGGTTTGTGTCATTAATGCAGACATTATGTTAAGGTAAGAAATGAGGTTTGTTGTAGGTATGTTTTTAAGGGGCATCCCTTGTAAGATAACAAGTTGTTTTCTTAAATGGTAATGTTTGGAGTGCACATCACTCAGGTTTTATCTGCAGTTTGTAAATGGAAACTTAAAATTGCTCAAGCATTTTGTTTTCTTATTTGAGCTTTGAAGCTTGTCTTTTACTAATTTGGCTTATGTAGATTATTTTTCCTGTTGTGCACATACTACATCCAGGTAGCTACAGGCTTTTACCAGCTCCATTTATATCTGGCCTTCAATCATCTCCTTTCTATATTGTATGTTTAAATACAGAGAGAAAATAAATGGAAGGTCAAAAAGTTACTGAGGAAAGTGTGACTTTGGTTTGACTGCTGCATTTCCAGTAAATGAGCTAAGAAATACCACATACCCGTGTGTTAAAACTGCAAAGTAACATGGTTCTTTAAGATAATTCACAGAGGAATAAATAGTAAAGAGTGTACATTTGACCTGATCTTGTGGTCATCCTAAGAAGTATTCTGGTAACATAATAGGAACTGAACTATTACACTGCTGATCTGGCATTTGATGGCCAGACATTTAATTAAAAACATTTTAATAGCTTCACTGTAACTTGGTTCTAAGTAATTTGAGACAGTTTTTCTTTGTTTCTTTTCCTTAGATTATCAGTTGCTATGGTAACTGTATATCAATATGGGTTGTGTCTCTTTGTTATAATATTATTTACCAGCGAACTTTGTGTTAACGTGACCCTAACATGCTTCACCCACATATATTAATTGATATTTCAATACGGGTCAAGATCATACCTATCACAACCCTTGTCACCTTTCTTTTGAAGTTCTGTGTCAGCTGCCAATATTGTAATTTTATACGTGAAATTACAATTCAGAAACAAAATGAAATTCCAGGAAACTGCGGACAGTATTACAACGTTTATTTTATTTTTTTATGTAAACGAATGACAGCAGTTTCATAAAATGAATGTATGTTAAAGTAATTTTGTGCTCACAGTCTGAAAGAAATTAAAATGGTTTAAACTTTGAATAAAATAGTCTGAGCTATTTCCATATAAAGGAACATTTAAATTGATATGTCCATCTTAAAAATTTCTGCCTTATTTTAAATTCAATTTTCCTTACTTCATATGCAAGTAATGAAAAATGTGTTCTCATTTGGCTGACCCTGCACTCTGACCTCAAGCTTCTCTTCTGGTCTTTGTGTCTCATGGAGAGAGAGCTGGGGTATGCGAAAAAAACAAATTCCTAATACAAGAAATTGTATATGGCCAATAAAGTGATCTTATCTTATCTTAACATGATCTGCTGTATTATTGCTCCCTCTAGAGGTCAGCAGTATCTAGAGAGTTGACTCTTAATATTGAAAATAGAAGTTAGGTTTTAAGGTTTTTGATCCTTTGATTTCTAACACTGTTCTGTTCTAACTCAGGGTCCATTAAAACTGAAAAACATGAAGAAACCATAATTTAATGGGTATTAAAGACATGTTTAATGACAAATGTGAACAGTACAAGTTAAATGGATCAGAATATTTCAGAAAAGTCAAGTGTCTGTTTCATGTTATTTTGTTTTGTGAAACTGACAAGATGTATTACTACAGTAGCTTATCAGTATTATTTTTTTCATGACTAATAAATGTCCTATTTATTAGTTTTGTTTTTAAGTCTTACAAAAAATTGTGCCGCCTCCATTTTCACATTGTCTTCTTACTTGTTACCAGTAGTACTACATTTGTTGTACAAGATCCTCTGTACCTGTTTTTGCTTGTATTATTTGCCATGTGAATATGGTAGTTTAAACAGCACCATCAAAGGGCATCTTAGAGCATATCTTAGTGTACTAGGGAAGCCAGTTAATATTCTTCATCCTACTGAACATGCATTGTGCTTAGCAACACTTGATAGATATATAGTCAAGCTTTGAGTCCACTCCAGTTTAACATCTTTTCATAACTGTTGTTGATAGATGTTAGTAGTTAGCATAGGAGTGAAGTATTAAGGGAAAAAAACAACGGATGATGCAAAATACATACACAAGAAGACAGACATCAGGAAATGAAAACCATACAAAATACTTTAGTCTTACCGGATTGTAAAAAATATCAATGTGTTGGTTAAGAATATTTCCATGTTTAGAACATTTAAAATGCTTACTGAAAACAGTTCCAATGTCTGTTTTACAAAAAAAGGTTTAAAAACCTTTTCCAAATTCAATGTCGCTAATATTGTTTGGAGTATTGCTTTTATGAAATATGACAAGGTCAAGTGTTAGAATGGCAACAAGAGAAGCTCATATGTATAAGGCCTTGAAAAAAATGTTGTATTAGTAATTTCCATTTTTAAAATTAAGTTAATTAAGTAGCCTTTCCCAGCAAATAGCCTTGATCAAATTGATCTGGGATTTATTGGAACCACTAACTGACCACATTTGGTGGCATCAAGAATTTGACGCTTAACTTGGCACAAAAATTGTCATAAATGTAATGACCTAATGGGAAAGAGAGACATAGTGCATGTCACCACAAATTTTGAGGAAAAAGTGGGTGTCTATGTGTAGGAGAATTTTCTTTGAGGTTGCATTCTAAGGGATTTTAAAGACATAAGAGATGGTAATAATTTTTATTGTAATTTAGACTAAGGTTATGGGTACATTTTTATTTAGATTTATAAATGATTAATGTTTTCCAGCTTCACTGTTTTGTAATGGTAGTAATAAGTACTGTATACATTGAAGTGAAGCCCTAGTGCTTGATATGAAAAACACAAATGTCTGATTAATGGGATTACTGTACATTGATTAGTGATGTCTTGACATTTTTATCAAACTGCACACCAGTGGGACATATTGGTGGCCACATTGTAACATTGTAATCTGTAGTTTTCTCATGTGAATTGCTGTTATGTGAACTTTGTTTATGCCTCCTGGTGTACTGATTTGCAATGCAGAATGCACTTAAATCGTACATTCACCTTGTACAATTGTACATTCACATACAGACATTTATGTTCTTTATATGAAATACCAGCCACAGGTGAAAACCTTGGCAGTGATGACAGTGCTCTGGCAATTAGAAACTTCAGTCTGATTCAGCCTGGTCAGTGTCATCACTGGTAATTTTTTCCCCATAACCCAATGTGTAGATATTCTGTATTTCTGAAAGGTAACACTGTAGAACTATTATAATTGCTTGAGGGTTACAAAAGTTATCAGATTTTTTGTAACCATTATACAGTTAGTTTGAGATTTGTAACCTTCTTGCAATTCATATTACTGCATGTTTCATTACAGCTTGGATATTTTTCTTTTTTGGGAAGTTTATATTACTTTTGTTGAAGCTAAGTAGATGTCAAGTTAAATTTAAATAGTTGGATATTACATTAAAAAAAAAAAACTTAGAATTAAAAAAACATCTAACCATCATCTTTTTGTTGCTCACTGAATGAATGTAGGTGACCTAAAGTAATTATCCCACAGAAAGTTTAAATGCACAAATAGCATTATTTTGCATGAATCAGATTACAAAAACAGTAATCAAGTTTAATCGAAATATATCAAGTTTTGTTTTTGGCACTTTTACTATTGGCAATACACAAAACAAAAAATAAGCTCATACAATGCCTTGTTTTTTCACAGTCTTCAGATGTTGTGTCAATAGAAGACATACAGTAAATGTATTTGAGTTTTTTGCACATTTTTGAACTTTTAAATCCTTACTGAATTTAAGGCTGATAGAATCCTAAACCTTCTCTCTACAAAGTTTAAACACAGTCATTACTTTTGGTACCGGCTACCAAATTTAGAAGGGCAGTTGTAATTTTGCAGTTGGCCTGTGTTTTTATTTGGTCTGGATCTAGATTTTGCTGATCTTTACCTAGCTTGTTGAGGATTGGTGTAATAGAACACATTATTTATAGTTGGTACAATGTACATTGATTTAATTATTAACAATGTGCTTTCTGTTATTTAAATTAAAGGCTGTTTACTTTACCTAGTCTATTATTGACTGTAATTTATTGTAATGTATTGACTACTACTGTATGTACATACATCCAAGAAAAAAATCCAATGCTGTAATGTATTTATAAGACAGTGTTTTATGTTGCATTCAGTATGTATGGCTCTTTATCTTTGTATATAGATATAAAATTGATTCACGTATTTCTAACTATACCGAAAATATTTCCAAAAGCTTTGCTACTTTGTTCCACAATTGAAGCTGTTCTCAAATAGTTGTATCTAACCCAGTGTTTCCAGCCAGCTATTTTTGATAGCAGCTAATTGTTTACTTTAAAAATGGCCAATTCCTTATATTGTATTTAAAATATGCACCTGGACTGTTCCAAGAAAACACTGAATTTATTTTACCAAATTTATTTGTCTCACATTTTATTAGTAATATGTGCCATTTGAAAAAAATTATCTTTATTTGTCATTTGAGTTGACCAGATTATGTGGAAAAACGTAATAGCAATACAGTATATGACAGGAGCAGAGAACTTCATCATACAAACTGTAACTTAATTAAAGGTTGTCTGCAGTCACAGTTTTTAAGGGCGAAATACCTAGTGATTAATGTAGGTAACAAGGAAGTCACAATATATTAGGTGTTAGTACTTTTATAAGACACTACTGTGTGTGTTTATGTATATTTATATGAGGTAAATAGTTTTTTGTATTTTATGAGTGTTTTAAATAAATTGTTTTCAATGCAAAATATTTTGAACATGTTAAATGAATTGTAAGTATAAGTATCTATCATGAAGCACGAAATACCAGAATTATCTGAACCCATTCTCATGTTTGCTTAATGAGCTATGATGAATTAATAACATTTCTAATTGCTTCAGTGTTGCTTCAGTAACCACAATAATTTTAATCAAATTGTAATTCACAAAAAATGACTTTCACTCCACTATCACACAAATGACAAATGTTTGTGTGTGCTTGTGTAATTACATTATATACATCCACTACTTGGTATGTTGTTTGCATATGGCTACTTTACTGGTATAAACAGGTTTAAGAAATTAATTAATACATTGTGATCTTAATTGGTGAAATGTGGTAGGTTTAAGTGGAATTTGTGGTTACAACAAGAATCCTAGGTAGTCTATAGAGTTCGTCCCAATCCCCAGTAGTTTCTGCAGGTTATAGTTGCATAATGCTGCAATAAGTTTTAGTTAATTTATAGACACAGTGATGACAAAAACTCTTCAGACATATATATTATGATACCTTTTCCCATGCTTGAGATGCTTCTTCTTCCCCTGAAAGTAGGTAAAGCTGCAGCCCGAAAAGAGATCATCAGAAATAAGATCCGAGCAATAGGCAAGATGGCCCGGGTATTCTCTGTGCTCAGGTATGACAGTTCTTTTGCCATTTAACATTGCTGTTGCTACAGTGAATAATAATCCAGTCTTCACTAAACAAATAAGTAGCTGTTCAGTATAATTGTTCAACTAAAATTGATAAATTAATGTTCTTATATCATTGAAAATATTTGGTATCTACCATTCAATAAACGTGATCAGCATTTTAGTAATGTAATTTCTGTTTAATTGCTTGTGGACAAATCTGACATACCTCCCACCTCTGTGTATGTCCCAATATAAGTGATGCACAAAAAAAATCCTCTTTAAGCTCTGATGGTTAATTTTAATAAAATCAACAGAAGGTAACTCTCAAGATATTTGGGTTGTTCAGTTTTGTTGTACACAGGCAGAGTTTGGTGTTTCTATAAAGCAAAACTTAATTAAATCTGATTGATACTGGACTGGTCTTTTCACTTTAGCTAAGTGTCTAACTCTCAAAGTTATACATTTTAAAACTGTTGTCAGCTATCCTGATACACATTAAAATAATTTAATAAGGCAGATATTTTTTAAATGATCCATTACATCAGCGCAGATAGTGAGAGCACATGCACTCTGTGATATTTTTTTTTTGTTTTCACATTAACTGTCCTGGGGTGAGATTCCCAAAAACGATTAATCTTAGAGACTAATGAGCAACTTTACAATGTAC
Source organism: Lepisosteus platostomus (assembly GCF_059453375.1). Lineage (NCBI taxonomy): Eukaryota > Metazoa > Chordata > Actinopteri > Semionotiformes > Lepisosteidae > Lepisosteus > Lepisosteus platostomus. The sequence continues at coordinate 34,733,011 of NC_142616.1, read as the reverse complement.
GTACATAACGTACGAGCTACTTTTTCGTGGGTTTCCCAAAACCCCTCTTAATCAGTCATTTAACGAGCGAGTATAAAGTACTTCTTTGTTAACCCCTCCCCTGAAGTCGCTTAGCAAAAAGCATCACAATTCGATTGAAAAACAATCGATTGACAATACTTATTTTGGTCCTTCAGTGGGATGAAATAAAGTTGTGAAAAGGAATATGAAGCAAACATGACATCAAAATTTAAGAACAATTTAAGCGAAAGCATATAGATAGGCTCAAAATGGGACCCTTATTGTTTCTAAGAGAAAAGAAAAGAAATGACCGTTAAAGAAACCAAATTTAACTGTGTAGACAGTGTATGCGTCCTGTACGACGTCTTTGATTTAAAGCCATATTTTTTGGCCCGCTGCCTTTGTTAAGAATCACAGTGTTTCATGAGAAAAAAATGTTGTTATTTTTTAACATAAAACAGTATTCGAATTTTAAATATTGTATCGACCGCGGGTTTCGGTACGGAATGGAGCAGGCGTGGGACTCAGGGAATGGGGCTGAACAACACATTTATTAACTCGAATCGGGAAAGGTACACACACAGGGACAGGGGTTACAGTGCTGCACCTACACTAACACACACACACACACACACACACACACACACACACACACACACACACACACACACAAAGGGAAGAGACTGTATCTCAGCCTCCGTCCCACTATGTACAGTCCGGTAGTCCCCAGGTGCTGTTCTCAGCCCGCCCTGCGTGGCGCTACATTGTAATACATGTTACATGTTTCACGTTCTTTATGGAATTTAAATACAATTTAAACCCCACCCCAAAAGTTCTAAAAGCGGGAGTATTATTAAAATATTTGACTTATGAATATGAAATTTACCCAAGATGACTAATAAATTAATTACTGTATAAATAAATGTTATTTTTTCAAATTTCCTCTTACATAGTACAACAAAATATTAAAATCCTTAATATAAAATCTTAGTATTCTATATTTCCAGAGAATTCCCATGACTTTAATTTAATGTGCTCTGTCTGGCGATCTCTGTCGCTAAGGTTGGCGCAAGAGGTAGCCAGTTTAAGAGGCACTTAGTGATTAACGAGTGGGTCTGGGAGCACGTAGATTACAAAGGATGCTACTTTAGTTACGATGGGTTTTGGGAAACACTCGTAAATTAACGATCGAACTTAAGATCGAGTTTACGATGTTCTTAGCGTTACGATGCTTTCGGGAAACTCACCCCTGATCAGGAAATATGTGCTGATGCAAGCATAACTTAGGGTCACTTCCGTGGCCTAAAAGCTGGATGAATAGTATTTCAAATCTGTTAAAATGTGCATGGTGTAATTCTTCTTATCTTGTAATTGCTACTTATTTCTTGGTACACGTAGGGAGGAAAGTGAGAGTGTGCTGACACTGAAAGGGTTAACTCCGACTGGGATGCTGCCAAGCGGGGTTCTGGCGGGAGGACGGCAGACTCTGCAGAGCGGTAATGATGATGCTTCCTTGCAGCTTGCTGTTCCTCAGATGGACTGGGGCATGTCTCACTCTCTTGCTAGCAATACACATAATGCATGCTGGGAATTCCTTATGCTTTTCAGTACCTGTCTTAGTGGCTGAAGTCAGTGCAGTCTTTACATGTTTCTGGGGCTACTTCCAATGCATGCCACACCAGGGTATACAAGAAAATCAAACATATTATTTAATCAAGTTGCAATAATGGCTAATGCCCTTTTCCCCACCCAGTTCCAGGTTTCTTCACGTAGAACATAAAATGTGCAAAGAATATTATGCAAATTATACAAATATGTAGTTTTGTGTTTTGACGTACTGTGTTGCCTCTTATAGTGTTATCATTCTGTGGCTTAACAAAGGTATGATAGAAAGCAGAAAAATACATACAGTATGTAAATGTATGTATTTATATGTTCTATCTCTGTACATATGGATAAAGTGAGCAGCCTGACTTGTATACCCTGGTACATCTATGCCAAAGTTTGTGCCCTCTGTCATGTATGTGTAATGTGGTATGTATTTTTTAAACAGCCTTCCCTAAAATGTCTCTGTAACCCAAAGTTTCCTTTTTCCTTGCCTATGTGGTAGCCATTTATAGATTTGATTTTCGGGGTTAAATTATTTGTGTGTACAATCCTTGTGAGGAGCACTATCCCAAAAAACGTAGTCTGTTTCCAGTGTTATAGCTTGGCTTAAAATATTATCCATTTCTAAAACAAAAGCATTTAAAATTGAATATAATATATAGTACACATTGCAGATCAACAGTTTAGATTTAACATAATATACTACAGTGGTGCTAGAACGTTTGTGAACCCTTTTGAATTGTTTCATAAAATGTGACCAGATCTTCATCTAAATCATAAAAATAAAGAGAACCCAATAAAACAAATAACACGCAAAAGGATATACTTTTTCATTTATTCATTGATCGAAATGATCCATCATTAAATGTCTTTGTCGGAAAAAGTATGTGAACCTATGCTTTCAGTAACTGGTGTGACCCTCTTGAGCAGCAATGACTTCAACCAAACGTTTAAGGTGACTGTTGATCAGTCCCGCACATCGGCTTGGAAGAATTTTGGCCAAATCCTCCTTACAGAACTGCTTCAACTCAGTGACGTTGGTGGACTTTCTTGCATGAACTCCCCCCTTCAGGTCCGGCCACAACATTTCTATTTGATTAAGGTCTGGACTTTTGACATTCCAAAACGCAAAATTTCTTTGCTTCAACCATTGTTTGGTAGACTGACTTGTGTGTTTAGGGTCGTTGTCTTGCTGCAAGACTCACCTTCTGTTGAGCTCCAGTTCACGGACGGATACACTGACATTCTCCGGTAGAATTTGCTGGTACAATCCAGAATTCATAGTTCCGTCAATGATTGCAAGCCATCCAGGTCCCGTGGCAGCAAAACAGCCCCAAACCATGATACTGCCACCATCGTGTTTCACGGATGGGACGAGGTTCATGTTGGAATGCATGTTTGGTTTTTGCTAAACATAACGTTTCTCATTTAAGCCAAAAAGTTCTATTTTCGACTCATCCGTCCACAGAACATTCTTCCAGTAGTCTTCTGGCTCATCCAGGTGGTCTTTAGCAAACTTTAAACGGGCACCGATGTTCTTCTTGGAGAGTAGCTGTCCTCCCATGCTCCAAGTGTCCAGGGGTAAAGGGGTGTAACATTTAAGATAATTTTTGGAAGCAGGTGGGTTCTGGTGAGGGACTAGGAAGCATGATAACAAGGGTCAGTGCAAAAGTGATGATTTTAAGTTGAATAAGTGACTGGTTTATAATTGGACACAATAACACACAGGGTAAGGGAACTAGAGTGGTGCCAAAGAAAAGAAAATAACAAACAAAATGGAGCTGGCTAAGAAAGTGAGGGAAAGCTAACCTGACTACAAAAGAAAACCCGAAACACACAGTCCTCGGCATCTTCAACACCCTAGCTAACCTCCACTGACTACCCAAAACCATACAAGACAAACGGCACTCACCTGTACTAAACTAGTGTGACTAATACAAGAATCAACTGTGTGTGCAAAATGTCTATACACAAAAGTTCACACAAATACACAAGTGAACTACAAATACAAACGAGAATAGACAAGTAACAGGGTACAAAAGAACACAGAGGTTGATACAATAACAAGTTTGGGCAAGGTAATAGCAAAATAAGGATAACACAAACACGAAAGTACAAAAAGATTAACAGAAACCAACAAAACAACAAAGCCAAAGCTATATGAAAACACGCACACCAACAAACCAGCAAACCAACAAACCAACAAAGCCAAAGCAAAACCAAAAGCGAAGTGCTGCGAGCAGGACTGAAGTCAAACTAAAGGCCCTTTCCTTCTGAAAGCCTCCATGTTTTATACTGAATAAGATGAGTTGTGATTGGTCAAGAAGCTCATTGAAGTTGATGTCGTATGGAAACAGTGGTGTAATGGTGGATCAATGGGGAAGGGAGAACAATCAAAGTCAGAAGTGTGGAACATAACAAAAATACACATAGACCACACACTGGGACGTAACATGGACTCATGAACACTGACATTAGCCAGTGCAAGAGAGGCCTGTAGGTCCTTAGACGTTACCCTGGGGTTCTTTGTGATCTCCCGGAATATTATACGCCTTGCTCTTGGAGTGATTTTTGTTGGACAACCACTCCTGGGGAGAGTAACAGTGGTGTTATATTTTCTCCATTTGTACACTGTCTGCCTGACAGTGGATTGGTGAAGCCCAAAGTCTTTAGAAATCATTTTGTAGCCTTTTCGAGCCTGATGAGCACCGACAACACTTTTTCTGAGGACCTCAGAAATCTCCTTTGATGGAGGCATGGCATGCGTTCACAAACCTATGTGGTGAAGACCAGACTTTGGTAGTGAAGACTCGGGTTTAAGTTTTTAAATAAGGCTGGGCCACTCAAACCCACACCTGATTGTCATCCCATTGATCGACACTCCTGACTCTAATTATCCCCTTAACTGAACTGATAATCCTAGAGGTTCACATACTTTTTCCAACAAAGATCATTTTGATCAATAAATGAATGAAAACGTATATCATTTTGCACGTTATTTGTTTTATTGGGTTCTCTTTATCTATTTTAATGACTTAGATGAAGATCTGATCACATTTTAGGTCACACATATGCAGAAATTCACAAACTTTCTAGCACCGCTGTATATAGAAGATCTAGAGGTGCTGAATATATTTTCCTCACTCAAACACTTCATAGTTTACACTTTTGAACAGATAGTTCTGTCTTCGTTAAAAATGGTTTTAATGGAAAATCCATTACACAGTACCATCATGTTCAAAAGATAAAACTAGTGGTGAGGACATGGTTTGTGTTTGCATGAGGAAAAATCTATTAAAATGTTCCTAACCTCTAGTCCTTCTGTATATTATTTGTTACTTCCAGACTTATGATCTGTGGTATGTATATACATATACAGTATATTTACATTTGTGTGTGGTTGTTTGGATGTTTGCGTGCGAGTGTTAAAAATGTAATTGAGTTAAAATAACAAATGTTTATTTGTGTGTGCATATATTTTTGCATGAAAATGAAATAAATACATAATAAAATTAAACTTAAGCATTTGTATTTTTAATCTGAATTAATATAAAAATAGTTTATTTAAAAAATAATCTACAATTAACCATTTATGTTCAAACAATGTAAATTAGTATGGAAGTAAACATTATACATTCATATCTACATTTAGTTGAGATTATAACCTTTATTTTTGTTTCAAATTGTGCTGAATAAATATTTGAATGATTGCTAGGGACAAAAATGCTGTAAATTTCCAGGCAGTCAAAGTATACATTAAGTCCTCCATTTCCACTATGTTGGTTAAAATAGAAAAACAAAATATCCATTTGCCTGTGTGTCATTGGATGGCATAAAAAAAGATCTCCAACATTCTTATGCAGCAACCAGTTGCAAAGGTAGATGTGGTTATCATTTTTATTATATTTTATATTAAAATAAAAAGCTGCATATGCTGTTCAGCCAATGTGGGATAGTGTTTGTGATTGACGAGATTGACCTTTCTTTCTTTTTTTCTATATGCGATATTACACTGTGCATCTCTCTCATTCATCTTTGCATGCATCTGCTCACAGCCACGGTTGAGGCAATAGAGGCTGATGAAGGTATGCTGCAGTGTCTGTCTGTGGCCTAGATCTGTGGTGGTGGGCAGCGGGTGGTCTTTTCTATTTTTGTGGGTTGTGTGTGAATTTACACCACCAGTGATCTGTCACTTCCCAATTGATTAGCACTACTACAGCAGAATATGATGGGTAATTTTTCTATTCTGGTATACAAAGAGCAATACTATACACTTCTTTCTGCCTTTGTAAAATGAAAAACAATTAAATGAATCTTTTGGTTGGAATAGTGTGTTGTCAGAGCTGTCCAGTATAAGAGCTTTTTATAATCAAATGTGTATTTACTTGATTCTTTAAGTAAATAATAAAGGATCAGTGCTTAAATGATTCCTTAATACGACTAGAATACTGGAATGATCTATATATCCATATATTGAGCTTGAAATCTGTATGTCAATCTAACATACAGTAAGATCAGATGGGAAGAGAGAAATCAAAATAGCTGTTTATTTCTTAAATTAAAATAAACTTGCAATTCCCTGATTTTTCCATTTTGCAATTTAAAAGTATCCCATATGGTCCAAAATCAATATTTAGAAGTATGAGCATTTCTACAGGAAGTCTTTCTCAAATTGACTGGCATGATTTACATTGAGTATTATATTGAAACTTTCAGCGATTATTGGGGGCAAATGACCTTTAAGAAAGGAGCGAATGCAATATATTTTGAAATGTACATCTGTTTCCTAGAAGTAAGGCTTCAAATAGGGAATTATGTAAAAATTATTTTTCCAAGTTAAGTTCAAGAATTGTTTTTCATTTTACAAAATAAATACAACTGAATTGGAGAGCTATACACTAATTCAAAAGTTCATTTAATCCGACCATCTCTGCTTGCATCTAGTGATGTCAACAACAGTTTGATGACTTGAGATTTTTCCTTATCTGCCCCATTCTTTGCATGTGTTATCCAAATGCTTCACTTTGTTTTATGCTGTTTGATACTCCTGCATGTGAGCAGTTTTTCAGAAGTTTCATGTAAAATCATTTAAAATGATTTATTTTTGTATTCTGTAATGTAATATCTTCTCGACTCTCTTCCTGATCTGTTAGTTAAGGAAATAACTGTTTTTTTCTTTCTCACCTTAAGTTGCACTGTAAAGATCTCGTAAAACATGCTAAATGTTTTCTCTATATTGGTGAAACCAATCTAATGTGTAGTGTAATAAAGTGTCACAGAGTTATTTTATAAGTACAGTAGGAATGGTATGCATCTGTGAACATGAAGATTTAAAAAAAACATATTTACAGTACAAAAATCTTACATAATATGTGTTGGGGGCTGCCACTTCACAAAAAGACATGAACTACATTTCCATTAGGCACATGTCCTAGTTACAGTATATGGGATGTATCCTGCTTTTGTTAGGAATAGAATTCACTCAGCTCCATTTGTAGTTGTCTCCAAACTCCGAGTACCCTTTAACAAAGAAAAGGTTAAAAGACTTATTATATATATATATAAAAGACTTGTTTTGAATGCTTAGTTTTGGTATTATTGTGAACTTTTTTATTTTGCGTTCTGGTATTAATATGTTTGGAAGAATAAACCAACATGCAGCTTAGTGACAGTTTATCCTTTAATTTAGAAAAGTCTTTTGGTATTTCAAAAAACATTTGCTGTTGATGATGTTTTTTACTCGCTGTAAGACACAAAATGTGCTTGTTTCAGGATGAAATAACTTGTATTTGTGAATGGCCTTGTAGAAAGTTTTTCCTAATTGCTAAGTGAAAGGGTCCCCTGAGAATACAAATAACTTTGATGTATTCCAAGTATGATAGGCATAAAAACAACATAAATTGTCGTATGTAAAAATGTGTATATTTATTCCTTTTGCTACTGCTTGTTCCTGCACACTCAGACACAGGTCTTGGTTAGGGCAAGTACACACAAAGGCTGATAGTGATGAATGTTGGAAGGTATTTTTTGTGTAGAGCATAACTTATAGATCAACATTTCTTTTAATCTCCTGGAGATCTGTTACAGGTTTGTGTCTTTGTCTGCATCATTACAATGGCTATGAACCCAGTACTACATGTGTATGTATATACAATATACAGTATGTAGGCTATACAGTAGTTAAACCTTTTTACAGAAGACTACACTTTTGTGATGTGTAATATGTTGTATGCATTTTGTGTGCATAATACGCATCATAAATATTTTTGTAGTTCAGGTGGGTAGCTGTGTCAGCATGCGTAGGCTGCAAAGGAACAAGTAATAGGTTTATTCCATGCTGAAAAAAAGAAGAGAGAAAAAACCCAACGTTTTGGCCGTGGAGCCTTCTTCCACACCTGAAGAAGGCTCAACGGCCGAAACGTTGTGTTTTTTCTCTCTTCTTTTTTTCAGCATGGAATAAACCTATTACTTGTTCCTTTGCATTAATATTATTGGTAACATGGTGCTGTAGTTGGTCATAGTTTCAGTATACATGTATGTCCCTGAGGGCAAAATTGCCATCAACATACTCAAACTTTAAAGTCAGGTAATGTACCTATGGAAATGCAGTATGTTTATAACCAAGCTGCCCCTAAAATACACAGCCATTGAAATAATGCAAATATTTTCTTTAAGTAAAATTTCTGTTGACACTGCCCTTTTTCTGAGTGCTTACAATAAGATAACCTTAAGCTTACTTTTTTTTTAATCAGTTCTTGGACAGGTTGACTTGCATACTGAGTTTTGTCATTCTCTACCCCAGTCTCCTCCTCCTACTGCCTTTCCATCACTCACTCATCCGATTTGCATTTTGTTAAGCGATCCGAGGATTTTCGCCGCAACATAAAATCTGCAGTTTTGAAGAGGCGAAAGGCTTAGACAGGATCAACGAGAGAATGCCCCCTCGGAGAGATGCCCTCCAGCAAGATGGTATTCATACAATAAGCCCTTCGAATGCCATTGAAAACAATGGGACTGACAACAATAATGTGCAGTGACTACACCGAGTCCTCTTTTGCACACTTCATGTCTGAATTTATATATTATTTAGGTATCTGCTTCTACAGAGCTTTAGCTCAAGAGACAAGGAATTAACAAGCATTGTTGACTGATATGTGTGACATGCAGAATATGTAATAAAGTTAAACCAACATTCAACTACAAAACCAGCCAGTGTAAGGAGAGGGGGGTGGATATTTGTGAGCATGATGGACTGTTTCAGAGGATCAGATGGGCAGTGGGTGAGTCTGGCTTTCATTGATGCAATCCTAACGGGCAAAAAGTGGGGTAGGTAATTTAACAAGATTTCAAATACAACCCTAGTTGCTAAGTGCTTAACCTTTATTTATTGTTGTTTTTCGTCTTTAAAAGGAAAATTGAAATGTGCAGATGGAATGATCTTTAAATCATTCTGAAGCTATAGACGTGTTTTAGATATTTATACAAAATGCCAAAAAAATCAAATTCAGCTGTTAAAATGTGCAACATGCTGACCTCAGGTGTATTCCTCCTAGGCACTAATTGTGTATTATAATTTTTTTTGAGTTGAAATATTTTCTAAAGGAATATTTATTACTTGAAAATGCAATTATGTATAAAGTGATAAATCCCCTTCTAATGTAAAAGATTATGACTATATTAGAAATATTAATATAAAGACCTCTTATTACAATATGTATGGCCTATTTCAGTTTAAAAAATAGTCCAGTGTTTTTGCATTACAAATTTGTGTTCATATCAAGTCTGTGAACCTTGACTGTAATTTGTGTATGCATGTTTTAATTTGCATAGACTTATGTACAGTAAACATAAGCCAATGGATAACCATGTAGAAATATCTATAGGCTTTGATGCTGTACAGTTTATTTACTATTAATATATTTAAACTGCTTAAAATGTTTATATTATTTGGGGTGATTTTTTCCTCAATTAACAGTTACAAAGTTGAAAAATGCCATTACATTTTCACAAAATCCAAACACTTATTATCCCTTCTGCAAATGTTTCTTTCCAGTGGAACCTAAGAATTTACTTTAAAAAATCCTTGACAGGTGAATGACTGGGCAATTACAGTAGTAGCAAAATGTTCTGAACTCTGTTGGATTTTCCCATTGTTTCTTTTGTTTTACATGTAAAATTGGATCTGTTATTCATCCCCTGGAAAATAATTTAAATCATTTTATATTCCTCCAGAACCATCTCTTATTTGCACTGATGCACAACATGTACATAGTGTCTAAAGCAAGCATGCATGTTATGTTCTCCTTGATTATTTTATAAAAAAAACAGTAGTACATAATAAATTATCTGTGTGACCAGCTGCTCTTAATCCAATTGTGTGGAATTCTTTCTTTGATTTTTTTCTGAGTATAATTGATATCTATTTTGTTAGTACATTGTTCTTGAATTGACAGGAGGAATATGTCCACTATCAGTTGAAACTCTTGTTTTAAACTGTAGCTTTAGTTCTGGTGAACAAAATCAAAACATATTCTGGTGATACATTTGGAAAACCTTTGTTTTACTTGTTTTTTTACAATGAAAGGCTAAATTTATATCATCTTCCCTTTAATAAAGAGATTTATACATATTCAAATGATTTGGACCTACCTCAAACATGCTGTTTGCCTCACGGTCTCAGCAAGGTGTGGTTAAACCATACGATTGTTAGTGAAATAACACTGTACATTTAATTCTAGACGGAAAATTAATTGTAAAATAGAATAATTACAATTTTCCAATTAACGAATATTTAAGCTGTCAAAGATATTTTGAAGTCAGCACGAGCCTTCTAATTTTGACTTGATATTTTAGCTTTTTTCCTTCCTTTACATTTTCATTGGTTTGGATCAGATCAAAATCCTTTACCATTTCCTTTTACTGTTGTTTATGTTGAAAGAGTATTAATTTGTACTGCAGTATATTAACTAAACTTCTGATTTTGTTCTATAAGTATTAACACACTTACAAAGTTTTATGAAAAATATTCAGGGTGTGAAGTGGATCGTGTCCCAAGTTTCACTTAAATTCTTAACAGAAGTTATAAAAACTAATGCAGAAGCAATGACCTGGAATACTACCCGTGCTTTAAGACTTACCCCTGTTTCTCGGCAGCTGTTTCACACCGTTTTCTCAAGTCTCCTCTTTTCTGTATCCTTTTTAAAATTCTGTCCTCACATACTGTAGGCTGTGGAACTCCCAGTTCATGCCCATAAACTCATTAGCTTGTCCTAGGGCCAGTTTCTACACTTACTAATAGACCAGTATTTTGTTGATCACTCACCCCAGCATCTCCAAAGACTACTAGGATCACTTTAACTAGAAACAAAGGATCAGACATTCCAAGGACACAGTTGAGTGTGAAGAGTTGTCACAGAATATATTTTTCAGTACCTTAATGTCAAGAGACCAACAGTTTGAGTTATGAATTATGTGCTGAAATGCAATAGAAAATGGGTGCATTTCCATTTAATACCCCCCATTTCCCATTTCCACTTTAAATTAAAAGGAAACCAAAAATGGCTACAAAAGATGACCTCAATAAAAAGTCATTCTTAAGGACTGTCATCTTCCATTGAATTGCTGGATTTACTTGATCTTTGGTTTGAACAAGTGGCACAAGCAGAGACACCACTGTTCATAAAACTATTATAATTTAGGACATTATAATAGGACTACTGATTTGCAGGTTGAATTATTAAATTATTCCTGGATAATCTAGAAGTGATATTTCCTAGACTTCAAGCTTTGACCTTGGTCAAAGGATGACGCCATGACAGAGAGAACTAAGATCTGTATTGTTCCATTGTTAACTCTAAAGTATATGATGTAATGCCAATTTAAATCATACCTATGTAAATAAAAAATATAGAAAAATGTAAATATAAACTTGATATGTAGAAAAGATAACTAGTTCGTTTTTTTATGCAGATGTTTACAACTTTGTCCGTAAGTACTTTTTTCTATTTCGGCTGACAAAAATGATAAAACGTTTTAAAGATTCTGTTTTCATACAATGCAATTTGCAACAATGCAGAAACGAATAAATTAGTTTTCATTGTAACTTCAGTAATCATGTAGTTAAGCCTTTGGGGTCTGAAACAAATGTAATATGAACGGACAATTCAAAAAGAAAGAAAAACATTCATTGTACTGATCCAGTTTCAGTTCTTTATCTGAAGTTTTTTTGTATACCTGTATATGCGCACCAAGCGTCAGTGGGATATCCGTGAGGTAGAGTGCATATTGCAGTGTTGTAAAATTCCTTTCTAAACCGCGCTACAACAGCACAAGGTTACTCCCCTAATTCCACGTCACGCCCGGATGAGTCAAGCAGTCAAGTCAATTCACTGTAGTTCAGCTATTAACTTCCAGGTTCCATACTGACTAGGGGCTTTTGGATAACACGGACTGCTTTAAGGAAGTGAAAGTACAACAAATACCGAAAGGTACGTGATTTAAAAACATAATTCACCTTAAAAAAACGTATATCGCTGTTATAGATGGTCTTCGTTTAGCGTAAGACTGCAACTATCTTTAATGAAAATGTATCTTTCCCGAAGCGGAACCAAGAGGCGTGTAAAAAAAGCCATTTTTAATTTGTGACAGATTACCGGAAGGTTTTGTTTCTGAAGGGAAGATTTTGGAAAGTAGGCCAAAAACATACGAAGTACGCAAGCAAGGGGAAAGTACATGTTCTTAGCTGTAATGCACACAACTACCTTTCATTTTGAAACACTGCTTTAGTTTAGACTCTTAAACAGTCAACCTTGGCTTTACCACACCCTGTTCTATGTGGCCAATTGCAAATAAAAAAGTAAAATTAGTGCATAAAGACGTGCAATTTTTGGCAATATTGGGTTAAAAACAGGTTTACAGATTTGTCGTAGTTCTGCATTTTCTGCTTCATTTGTATTGTTTCGCAACCTCAAGACAAGCTGTTTTATTAGCGTCAGTACTTTCGTATTTCTTAAGGAAAGCATACTGATTGAGGTTGTTTGGCTACTTTAGTGATCATTCCTTGCATTTTGTGTAGTGCTTTTCATCCTAAAGGAAATCAAAGCGTTTTACAAATTGAGGGAGTACTTAATCTACCACTGAAGCTCCGCACCAGCCTGGGCGAGGTTTGGCAGCCATTGTGTGCAAGTACTTTGTTGTGCTGTTTGGTAATTATGTTTCTAGGAGGAAGGGGCCCCTCCTACTCGAAGAAGTTGGGAACGTAGAAAGATTGTAGCTACACCAGTTAGTGTGATTTGACAGTAGTTTTCCCGTGGCTTCTTGTGGTGTGGTGTAGCAAGGCATAATGAAAACATGGAAACTGTCAAATGAATATTTGAATAGGGTTGCCAAGGTAGATTATAATAGCGGTATCGTGGACAGTTGAGCTTAGTATTAAACTACTGTACGTTTTTGAGCAGTGAGACTACAGCAAATTGACCAAACTTTTAATTTTCTTCAAGAAGCATAAACTTCTTAGTTTCATTTACTGTCATTTTCATATTAGTGGCCTGCTCAGATTGTTTGCCATGACATAGTACTGTACATATGATATTAAATAAGAGAGAAATATTATTTTACTGTGTACTACTACTCGTTACATTCTTGATTATAAAACTTCCTAGTAATGAGGCTTTCTCAACTTTATTTACTCTGATGCTCATAATACTTTGACAGAAGTCTTTTTACAGTTTTGAGATTTACAGAACACTTAGTTTGACTACCAATACACGCACAAAATCAATTGATTTTCATGATTGCTTTAAAACATGTCTGAACTCCCAGATACGTGTTTTAGCAAAATCTGTGAGACTGGGATTTTCTGTTTTGATTTGACACGTGTGACCCAGTTTAGCTAACATTAAAAGGATAATTATCTTTGAGCCTGGCTATGAATAAAAGAGAACAAAGTATGTAGTGTTTAGTAAAGGATAGTGGTACAGGTATCATGTTACAGTTCCACTGTTCCGCTCATGTACCACCTGTTTCTGAGTGTCCATAAACTTGAAAACAGTTCTGCGTTGGCTGTAGGCCCTATGTAGTGGTCTGTCCTGTAGGCAATAGACAGGTTTTATGAATGGTCCTATAAAAAATACAAAATTCTATTCTCAGTGTAAAATGCTGCCACTGCAGCATTTTCTAAAGCTTGAAGTATTATTTTTTTTGTTTTGTACATGTTCTCTAAATATTGAGAAAAATGCAATTTTACAGTTCTACTGGTTTGTGTAGCTGTCATAACACTAATGAGCTTTTTTTTTCTTGCAGAATGTCATACCCAGGTTATCCACCCTCAGGATACCCTCCTTCCTACCCTGGATATCCTGTAGGTTACTCTTATGTCCTAAACAAGCAAGTATATCTTATGAGGTTGGCTGCTATTTTGTTTTCATTACAGACCCAGCTCTTATTAAGAATTAGCAGCTTTCTGATAATGAATCGATGGAGTTTTCCTTAGTGTTTTAAGAAACAAATATGGCTTAAACAAAAGCAAGCCATATACTGTATGCAAAAAGCCTACCATTTGTTTTTTGCTTCACTGGCCAAGCAAAGTTGCCCAACCACTCTCCTTTTCCCCCTTTCCCGTTCCCGTTCTTACCTTTCAGTTCTCTTGTGTCTTGCTTATCATTCCAGAAATCTTGAGGCAGCATGTACCATTGCCTCAGCTAAATGTGACATACACCATTACTGTGACTGTGTACTGTATATCCTTATATGTTTTGCTGTTTCTATAGCCTCAGGGAGCTGGAGGTTCTGCCTATCCACCCCCAGGACAGTATCCAGGTGCCCCAGGAGCAGGTTACCCCCCGACAGCCCCAATGGGTGTTGGGGGTGCCTATCCTCAGGGGCAGCCAGGAGCTGGATATCCTGGGTACCCACAAGCCCCTGGCCCAGGAGGGTATCCAGCCCCCAGTGGATACCCCCAGCAACCTGCGGCTGGAGGATATCCCTCTTACCCCGGAGGTACAACATTTGTGTTGAATTTTTGGAGAAACATGAATGCTCTGTCTGTACAGGTAGTGCCTTAATACCAAAACATGTATGTGCATTTTAAAGCCAAACGTAAATGGTCTTTTAAAATTGTTTCTTTTCCTCCTGAAGGCATAATATTGAGAAGGATATAGATACATTGCTTAAATCTGCTTTAGTCACATTTTAGCAATTTTAGTCAGCTGGGAATCTGTTTACACTGTTTCATTATTTGTTTGGTTTCTGCTAAAGTACTTCACCTATTGCTCCATCGCATCATTTGGACCCTGAACATTTTATTGGAATCGCCTAAGAATATGTGGGCCTCTTTTAAACATTATTCTGTGTATGCAGCTGTTTAGACACATTAAAGGTTGGTGTTTACACTTCCTTTGACAGTGCCGGGAGGCCCAGGGTATGGAGCCCCTCCAGGAGGCCCAGGGTATGGAGCCCCTCCAGGAGGCCCTGGGTATGGCGTTCCCCCTGCAGGCCCTGGGTTTGGCGCTCCCCCTGGAGGCCCTGGGTACGGTGGATACCCCCAGCCTCCAGGCCAGGCCTATGTTGGAGGAGGACCAGCCCCTCAGCCAGGTATGTTCTGTCCACCCATGCTGTTCATGTCATATTTTCTAGAAGTGTGCAGCTGAATGAGTAGTTCTCATTACAGTTAAAAAATAATATGAACACTATAAGCACTGTAAAATTAGATGTATTTTAATTTATTGTATTGTGAGTGAGATTTCATGGCTTTTACTCCATTCTTTTAGATTGTTCTTCTACTTTTTTAAACAATATTACTAACAGTGCTTGTGGTTTTCATTCATTTTTTATGATATCTTCCTGTTAATAAGATAAGATCACTTTATTAGCCATATACAATTTCTTGCATGAGACACACAGGCACACAGACAGGGATAGAGAAGCTTGGGGTTAGAGCGCAGGGTCAGCCATTTATACGGTGCCCCCGGAGCAGCTGGAGTAAAAAATGATTTCTTATCATTGCTGTGAGAATGCTCTCTGTACTTGCAATTGAAATAGTAATTATTTGTGTGCGTGCTATTAATATAAATAATGTGGCACTAAGTGAAAGCAAAAAGGGGTTTGGACATGTTGTATACCACAATCATGCTTGAAAGTTTGTGAATCCATTGCATAATTTGAGATTTTTTGTTTTTTAACCACAAAATGTATATTTAATCAGAATTTGTCAATTCCTAATTGAAATAAAGTATAATTATTCACCAATTTGAGTGTTTTGAAAGAAAATGTCCATGCAGCAAAATAATACACACAGTATACAGAAATTGTGCAGGTGCACATATGACTTACATCTAGGTAAAGCAGGATCAGATGGGTCAATGACAGGGTGTTAACCAATTAACTGAGATAACCAATGAAATTGAAGATGTGAAATGATGTGTTAGAGAGGAGCAAACATAAATAATTGCAAGAAACAGGTCAGTTACTCTTCCTATGAGTCTAGCATCATGCCTCGAACTAAGGAAACATCTGCAGAACTTAGGAAAAAAGTAGTGGATGCTCATCAATCTGGACAAGGTTATAAAACCATTTCAAAAAGATTTGGACTCCATAAATCCACTGTTAAGCAAAGAGTATACAAGTGGAGGGCATTTAAAACAATGGCAACCCTGCCAAGAAGTGAACGTCCTCCAATAATTTCACCTAGGGCCATAAGGAGAATAATAAAAGAAGTAAAAGGTAATCCTTAAATAACATCCAGAGATCTACAAGCCTCCCTAGCTGCATCTGGAGTAGTGGATCAACAGTAAGAAGAACCCTGAACAGAAATGCCATCTATGGAAGGGTTGCCAGGAAGAAGCCTCTTCTGTCAAAAAAGAACAAAGCTGCTCGTCTGAAGTTTGCCAGAGACCACCTGGGCAAGCCTGAAGAGTTCTGGAAGTCTGTTCTCTGAACAGATGAGTCCAAAATTGAACTATTTGGGCACAAAAAGAGGGCACATGTTTTGCGAAGAACCGACACAGCCTACCACCACCAAAACCTTATCCCTAGTGTCAAGCATAGTGGTGGGAGTGTCCTTGTATGGGGCTGTTTTTCTTACTTTGGCCCTGGGCAACATGACATCATTGAGGGAGTCATGAATTCTAAGAAATATCAAGGAATACTTCAGAAGAATGTCACGCCATCAGTTCAAAAACTCAAGCTGAGCACAAAGTGGATGTTTCAACAAGACAACGATCCTAAACTTTCAAGTAAGTCCACTAAAGAATGGCTTAGGAAGAAGAGATTGTGAGATGTGCTGGAATTGCCAAGCCGAAGCCCTGACCTGAATCCTATTGAAATGCTGTGGCAGGACCTTATGAGGACTGTTCATGCAAAACATCCTGCAAACCTCACAGAGCTGGTGGGGTTTTGTAAAGAGGAGTGGGGAAAAAATCCCTCAAGCAAGATGTCAGAGACTGATAACTGGTTATAGGAGGCGACTGTGTGAACTTATTGCTGCTAAAGGAGGTGCCACAAATTATTGACTGAAACTTTTACATTTACTTTTGCATCCAAGAATATCTGGTGATCAAATCCCTTTTTATGTGTGGGAAATATTTGGGATATTCATTCTATATATTCATTAAAAGTTCCGATTCATATAATATCTCTATAATATCTAAAATAATGATAACCTTGAAGTGTTCACAACATTTTTCAAGCATGTAGTTTAAGGTCAACAACTGCAAACCTTTTTTGTAGGTCACTCCCAAATGTTTGTTTGCAGTGCAAGCAGGACTCAATCTTATGCTTAAATTCTTGGAAATATTTTCCCCGTTTTCCACTCAATGCATACCTTTTCCAAAAAAAGGCAAGCCATATATGCACTCCTTGGTTACTGTATGATCCTTGTGTTACTGTCAGTGACACAAGGAGAAATGTCTTATTTTGACATGTGATGAGCCATGAATGAAAATCCCTGTTCCACAGACGTGGCTTATAACTCTTTTGCTGACATGTCTTTATTACAGGTGGATTTCCTGGTGGACCAATGCCAGGTCAGCAACCACAGGTAAGGGCAAAGTACCTCCAGCACTGTTAAAGAAACCCTTTTTCAGCACAGTTCCTAGGCTTATAATGTAGTCACATGAGGTCGATTGCAACAGACATGCCAATTTTCGTAAGACATTAAATAATTAGTCTTATCTATAGCAAGGTTGGCACTAACTTATTCCCATACTTTAATATCCTCTAGAGGGCAGCAACTGTTACTTTAGGTTTGTTGCAATTGAGGATATTTTTAATCCAGAGCCAAGTACGTTGGAATTAATATTCACCTAGTATGGAGCTGCATACAAACTACGGGATCATCCCCTGTTACTATACTGCTTTCATTAAGTGCAATAGACCCATAGTTTCTGAGCCTGAAAAGCAGTGTGGGCCATTTTAATATTCACAGAGCAAAGAGAAAGTTAAACATAAGTTACAAGTAACATACATTTTCACTGCATCCAGTGAAATTAATGCAGTTCCTATTAGTGAGATGAATTGTGAATTGTTATGATAATTTTTATAACTGGCAATTTTTTAGAAAATGGAATCATTTTTAGAAATTAATTCTGGAATTTGTCAGTCTGATAAAGCCACCCATTAGATAGGTGTTTGTTAATATTTTTATTGTGTGAATTAGCATTTACTACATATACATTATTCTGTGTTTTGTTGTTTGTTTTGATCTTATAAGTTAGGATTTGAAGACACAGGCTTTATTAGTTGGGAGGAACCCCAATGGATTAATGATGAGGTGACTGCATGGCAGAGAATCATTTGTATTATAATGATTCATAATACATTTAATATGTTTATTAAAGTTTTTTTTTTTTCACGTCTGCTTTATGATCTGTGGCACAGCATGTTATTATGTTAAAACCCTTACTGCATCCACACTGTTTGATGTGTATCCTGAAAACTGTACAAAACATTATTAAATAAATCAGTTATATATGGTAATCATTCTGCCATACAATTTTTAAATGTGAATAGTATCACATACAGAGTATTTTCTTAGAAGAAAGGGCAGATGTATTGAATGGAATGAAGCTTTGCTTGCTATTGAAACTGATCCAAATACCGGAAACTGAACCGGCAATAAAAGAGGCTATCTGCGCAGATAGCAAAGACCCAACAACTATCAAACAATTAATCGAAATCGCCTCCGATAAACTACTGCAGGCACTAAAACCCAAGAAGCCAGCAGTAAACACAAAGAACAAAAAAACCTCCGAACACCACAAGGGCAAAGAATGGTCTTGGACAAGAAAGAGGGCCAACAAAAGGAGGATTTATGTTGAGAGATAAAATCTTTATTATATTTACCTGGGTGACATTTGCTTTGTGCTACCAACACCTAATCGACATACCTCATGAAACATTGTAGCTTCTGACAAAAAAAAATAATTTTCAATGAAATGAGTCAAACCCTTGGATAACATGGGCTTTAAAGGGTGTGGGAATCTATTTTAAGCCAGAAGAGAGAAGAAAAGCAGCAGGTCTCTTTCACTGCTTAGAAAGTTCTTAACCAACTTATATTGTACTTGAGCTTGTAACCTAGTAACATTTGTATGTTACAGATAGAAAAGTGTAGAAAATGTGAGGGAAAAAAATGATTTTTTCCTTTATCCTGCTTCTGTTATCAGATTTTTTTGTCTTAATGATTTTTCAGTCATATTCAGAATATCAGATGGCCCACAACAGTTGATTAATATGTATAGTACAACACTGGATAAACATAGCAAGATGTAGTTTTTATTTGAATGAAAATGAGCCACTGGTCACTGCTTTGAAGCTTTTTACAATTACAGTAGTGTTTAAAGAATGGGCATCGGTCCTAACCATCCCAGACCTGTTCTGCTTTATTTTACTTTATCCTTTTTATTGCTTTGCTAATATGCATGTTACAGACATACTGCATATTGTACATTGTCTGCACTTGCAAGTCCCGTGAGATGTTGAGATGTTGAAACGGTTTTAAAAATATGCTATTTCATGGTTTTTATATAATAGACAATTTTTGCTAAATTCATGATTCAACTTTCGGTTCTTTATCCTTGATAATCATGAAGTAAGTGCACCAGTATTGGCAATGTACAA
Organism: Lepisosteus platostomus; assembly: GCF_059453375.1. Lineage (NCBI taxonomy): Eukaryota > Metazoa > Chordata > Actinopteri > Semionotiformes > Lepisosteidae > Lepisosteus > Lepisosteus platostomus. Next base: position 34,713,292 of record NC_142616.1, on the reverse strand, counting down.
AATCCATGTGCCTCAGAGGAAAATGAAGTTAAAATGTAGTCAGATGTGGCCTATAATTTTGGAAAAGCATAGGATTTGGTGCTTCACTACTATTTATGTTTTTAATAAGAAAAAGTATTTGTCAACAGCATGTTTGAACCCTGCTTCCATTAAGGAAACGCATTGTATGACTGGCACAAAACAGTGTTTCGTTTTCAACTCCTTTATATCCAATTAGATTTAAAAGTAATTCTTTGGTATTCGTTTTAGCCACTGCCTGTGGTAGGAAAGCCAGTGTACCAGGGCACTATAAAGCCCACTCCTGGTTTTAATGCTGAGGCAGACGCAGCTATTCTTCGGAAGGCCATGAAGGGGTTTGGTAAGTTATGCTGTTAAATAACTTTGAAGTCTTGAAAAATAGTTTTAGATAATTTAATATTAAAACTATTACCTGATTATATTACACAAATGACAAGTGTCTGCATACCTAAATACAGGATTTAAATTTGTCACTAGGAATAGTGACGGATTATCGGATTAGCAATTACCATATACATGCTTACTTAAACATTATGTAGTCAAGACTTAGTTATAATTAATGTCTATGAACTGCTCATAGTCTAACTATTGTGAATCTGGGATGAAATGAAAGCAATGACTCTGCTTTCCTATGATTTGTTTCCTAGAATTGTAATTAATGAAGTTATATGACATCCACTGTCAGGAGCTGAAGCTGCTAGAAAGAAAGTTTGATTAAATCCTGTTCTCATTTTCATGACAAGATATTCATTTGTCTTGGAGAATTATTCATGCTAATTTTATTGTTGAGCCTTTACAGCAGTGTAAGTTTTCCTTTTGTCAAGGAACGGATGAGCAAGCCATTATTGATGTTGTATCTCGTCGTACAAATGAGGAACGACAGAAAATCAAGACAATGTTCAAGACCATGTATGGGAAAGTGAGTAGGAATGAGCACTGTTGGTGGTGTACAGATACATCTTGGAAATGCATTACTTATCCTATCTGTGCATGAAGAATGCTGTGAAGGAACCATTCTGGTTAAGAATGATTTTAGAAATATTCAGATCACTGATTGTAGGGTTTGCTGTTCATTTCTGATTCCTCTTATGAAAAAATATTATTTCTACAAAATGTAATGTGTAATCTTGCAAATATGAATAACAGTATATAGTGTTCTCTAAGTTTTAAGGCAATACTTGAATTGCTAAAAATAATAAAGTTTTTTTTTGGTAAGAAAGTAAAGAAAAGCTGTTTTTATTTGTTTTTTCCCCGCATAATCATACCCATCATATACACAATCAGGAAGTCATTTGAAGTGGCTATGATGTATAATAAATGTATATTTTGATAGATACAAATGTTTCATGTCCTCCATCAGGGGTGTTTTTATTATATTTATGTTGTTCAGCCCAACTGATAATGCATAAATGTTATTAAGATACATGTTCATTTGCTTTAAAGGTGAATATGTTGACCATTTTGATTAATCTATACTTTTTTCATTTTTATGTGCTTAATTAAATATTTTTCTTTACTCTGAAAAATAGTTAATTTAATATGTAAATGAATCGTACCTTGCACCTTGAGTAATATAGAACTATAGTGTCAGTTTAATAGCCTTTTTATGGAAATTACTTCTTATACAATTTTAGCTCACTTGTATTCTGGATGTTATGGATCTGTGTTTCACATTTTTAAATAGCACTGAAGCTTTGAAATGGTTCAAATAACAATTTATTTTTATATACTTTTTAGGCCACATCAATACATTCTGTCGTGTTACATTTTACAGTTTTGTTATTAGCCATGAGCTATAGTTATAGCCAATGCAAAATTCCTATTTGCAGAGGTTCATACGATCTTCTTAAGAAGAATTGGCCAAAAAAGTGAATGTTGTGAGTCTGGTACAAGCACGGCTTTAAATGCCTGAAAAAACTGAAAGAATAAAGACTGACATTGTCCCCCTTTACAGGATGTCATTAAAGATTTGAAGTCAGAGCTGAGTGGGAACATGGAAGAAGTCATCCTTGCACTGTTCATGCCAACTACATACTATGATGCTTGGAGTTTAAGACATGCAATGAAGGTATGAAATGCTCTTCAGATTTATGCACTGTATTTAAACTTTTAAGCTTTGCTTTGTTTTTTTGTAGTAATAATACTAAATTGTTTAATTGTTTATTTGTAGCAATAATAATATGGAGTTGCTCTAGGTAACACTATGACCATATTGGTGGGAGTCACTCTTAGTCTATTGACTTGATAAAAACTTGAATAAATTCCGGTCTGTATGCTTGAGGACTTTTTAAAGTTTTAAAGTTTCTTCAAGTATTATTTCTGTGGCTCTCACATTGTTAGGTTATGGTTTTACTAACTTAGTTTAGATGTTGCAAAAAGTATATGCATACTGTATCAATAATTTTACCGTTCTATTAAATGGTTATTAAGGAGAAAAAAAGTTAATATTCCAAATAAGTCTGTTTTTAAATTTCTTCCCTGGAGGTATACCCTTGTTGTTGCAAACCTGGACAAGAAGCATTCACTAAATTCTTTAAAAAGATACTTAACTGTTGTCTAAGAGCAGCTGTATGCATCAGTCCTAGGCTTCTGACTGAGACACACCCTCTTTGTGATATATTGGAAGCTTACCATGGAATTTATGAATCATAGTGATAGGGGAAAAAAGGAGGTGTGGAACATTGGAGCTTTTCAACACAATATACAAACAAAACTTAGCCACCTTTTGTTACATAAATAGACAGCAAAACTGGATTTTCATTTTTTTAATAGCTTTCAGATTGAAAAGGACAGTTTTGTTTTTTGCGTTCTCTATCAAATCAACTATTTTAAATTTGAAAGTTTTCATTATTTTATGCATTTTCATCTTTCAGTAATATTAAATGTTGTCAGTTTGAATGTCGGAGGCTTGATGTTGACTGATATGGCATTCTGCCATTTGTGCGTGCCTGTCAGTATTGCACAGTTAATCGCAAATAAAGCTCTTAATTCTTATTGTTGCAATGACTTTTGTTGGGAAAGATTAAACAGATGGGCGTATTATTTAGGATCTCCAGTAATAAAACCACAGCATGAGGTTGTCATGATGTCTGTTTCTTGGAAAGACAATATAATTTGTTATTCTAAAGTTATTTTGTCTTTTCTGCCAAAAGATGTTTTCATGTTTAAAAAATAATTTACTGAAGGTTTCTCATGTACTGAAAAGGAATAATTTTCCAGATCTCCTGAAACAAACTGAAAAGCAAAGGTTGTTGAAAGATCACAGACATCATATGTCCATAGCTTTGTGCCCTAACACTTTGGGTGCCTTTGTTTAAACTATAAGGAGGTATTAGAATGTCAGTTCTCCTAGCATTTTATTTTCAGGAGTAGGTCTTAAATACAATATTCCTTAACATGTAAAAAGGAAAATCAAAACTTTAAAATTGCAAGATGCTCTTGTAGTCAGACAAGTGGCAGTTGTTAAAATAATGTTTTGTATACATTTAGATTCCAATGCAATGTGCATTTTTAATTTTGGAGACAGCTTAAATCTATGATGTACTTTTACCAACTAATTGTACTAAACAAAATCTAGTTTTGCTTTTTGCTGATGAGCTGTAATGGATTGTTGGGGTAAAAAATTAAAGCACTTCTGTTCAATTGCTTTTTTGAATGCTGTTGATTTCCTTTTATTATTTTAAAAGAAAATGGCTGTATGAAACACTTGAGAAATGTGCACCTTGACCTAATGAGATAATTACGAGCATTTCTCTATCTGTAACATTATGTTGTGCAATCTGTCTGCTTTACCCACAAACCTGCTAAACAAGAAAAACAGCTCCAATTAACTTTCTAAAGTAGAAGCCTGAAATGTAATGCACTTAAAGTGAACATTTTGTTTTTTAATGTATTCATATAAAAGCCTTTGGAAGGTGGTTCTTGATTTTCTTACGAATGTTTGGTGGCTAAATTAATTTTATTGAATTCATTTCAGCATTTATGTAATCGTGATGCCATGACAGAAACTGTATAGTTCAGGATTTAATAGTATAGGGTTTAAATAAGCAATGATAAAGAAAACTTTTTAACTACTTCCACTTTTTCCAGCTCAGCTTTTACTATGTGCAGGGCAATAGAGAACTTTTTGTAAACTTATAAATCTTTAACTATTGCAGTGGTTTTAAAAATAATTATATTTGTTTTATCTGTATTATTATTTAGTGTGTATTTTAGATAATATATAATGTTATGCAATATAAAATAATACAGCATGGAACTGTGGAAAATACCCAGTGTTTGGCCACAATTAGCAAACTTTGTGAAACCATTCTAGTCAAGTAGAAAGTAAAGGGTAAAGGAACAAGTTTGTGATTTTAATGAGGTTTCAAAATACAACAAAGAGATTATCCAAACACAGCAAACTTCTTAATTATTAAGAAATAAAACAATTCTTAACCCTAAATGTAGGAATTATAAAGAGGGTTACTACCACCTCTAACCTACTGTAATACTTTCCCTCATGTGACACAGACACACCCTTTTAAGCACAATTTGCCTTGTGTAAATGCTACATTGCAAACAATTAAGAAAAGTTAAATCCCAAGTGAACAGTTTACAATTGAGTACTACCTACTTCACTGGAAATATCTGATGATCCCATTGTCATCACAGCTCTCCAACCAAGCAATCCATCTCAGAACATTGTAGTAAAATGTCAGTGGTAAATTCGAAACCAAATAGACAACTACTGTACTTGGGTAGAAACAAAGACAAGTTAAAGCAGAGCTGACTAAAATAACAAAGATAATTTATCTCTGTTTAGTGATGGATATGATAATGGATAAACATAAAAATGTACATAATGTAGATGAAGAATACAAATTTAATTTTACTTAACCAGCACAAAAAGTGAGCAGACAAATGACAGACATTTGTCTGCTCAGAGATGGACTTTTTGCCCTTTCCTAGGCCATACAGATCTTGAATTTCTGGCTTCTACTTTATTGAGATTGGTGTATGCATGGGACATAACAAGCAATTAAATTATTTTTAACAGAACTCCTTTAATGCAAACATACTAAGACACTTGCAGAACCCTCTTAACAATAGCTGTGGTATTTTCATTCTCTGGTAACCAATGATAATTATGATTATCGGTAACAATTCTAATTATGATTAATCAATAAACTGTTAATATTTTGCTACTCGGTTACTATCCTGTTTTGCTGTTGCCACAAGAACATGTCATAGATTGTTTTAGCTTGCTGACATTTTGACATTGGTTAAGTGTGAGATTCTTTAATGCTTGATTATAAATACGGAGTGCTTTAGACCTTAGTAGTCACATTGTAAATTTCTGATAGGTTAACATCCAATATTTTTCCTTCAGGGAGCTGGGACCCAGGAGAGGGTCCTGATTGAGATTCTCTGCACCCGAGATAATCAAGAGATCAGGAATATTGTCAAGTGCTACAACTCTGAATTTGGTCGAGACCTAGAGAAGGATATCCGCAAGGACACCAGCGGGCACTTTGAGAGGCTGCTCATCTCCATGTGCCAGGTATTGATTAGTTTAGTAGGAGTCAAGGGAATCCCACTGCAAATAATGAAATTAGGAGTCTGAGTCTGTGTTTTTTGGAAATCAAGTTGGTATGATAAGTAGTAATAAGTAGAACATTTTAATTATCCATTCATTTAATCACAGAGAAGATATTTTAATAATCATGATCAACTGCTGGTAAGCTCTTACTTACAGTACCTCACTTCAGCATTCCAGTGTGCGTGAGTCAGTGACAGGATTAGTCAACACTAGACACAAGAAAAGAGTTGCCTGCATCACCCAGGTAGCGATAAACTGATACTTCAAACACTGACTGAAAGAAATTCTGGTATCAATACAGTAGGTAACAAACTAACATAAAAACTAAAAGGATACTGGGACATCTTTAATTTGTAATCTTCCCTCTGTTTTTAATTGCTTTTTTTCACATTTGGATTTTGCTTTGTCAGATACTAGCTTGTGTAACGTGAAAAGCTGAGAAGCTTTTCCAAGAAGACATATGGCTGTAATTTGTGCCAAATGTGCCTATACCAAACATTGTCTCAATGGGCGTGAATACCTATGCAATCAGGTATTTTCCATTTTCTATTTAGAATTAATTTAGGAGGACCTGTAGAATTTTTTCACTTTGACATTAAAGAGTGTGTTCTGTCATCAAGACCAGAAGCTGCTGATGGAATGGAATCCAAAATAAGTCTAAGTGTGGAGCTGTGCCATCCTGGGGCTGTGTGAGTGAGTTCTGACTAATAGTATGCTGTTAATGCGTCTGCAGGGGAACAGGGATGAAAGTGATGCAGTCAACCTGCAGAAGGCTCAGGAGGACGCTCAGCGCCTGTTCCAAGCAGGGGAGGGCAAACTGGGGACAGACGAATCCTCCTTCAACATGATTCTGGCTACCCGCAGCTTTCCCCAGCTCAGGGCCACCGTGGAGGCCTATGGCAGGGTATGCATGTCCAGTGTTGCTCTCGTGGTTATAAGGCCTTCCTCATCAGTGAAAACATTTACAATATGTTTAGGAAGTTGTTTTGAAGGAACGTGTTTCTTGATTGTATTGCCATATTGATCTTTATTTCAAACTCACTTCATTCTCCTCAGAGTGTGTTCGCCAATTTAAAGGTGTTTGGAACTTTTTAAAGGGTGAATGCCCATGACAGAAGTACTTGTCTTCCAAAATATGGAAAGGCAATAAATATTCTTATAAGGACGTGAGGTGACACCCTTCGTAATAAATTGTTACATTTTTCTGCTACATTTTGCAATGTAAAAGTCATATGATGCAATATTATTATGAGAAAGGATATCTCATTTGGCCTTATAACTCTCATGCGGTGATGACTCATTTTTCATGAGGGACTTTGTAAATTCTACCTGTTAAAGGGTGATTTTCTTTGCTGGGAAAAACAAACATTATTATTTCAGGATTACTTGTTGTTAGTATGTTGACTTTAAGAAGTTATTCATTCTGAATTAATAAGATTATCAGTTACAAAACTTTGCTCTACATTTTTTTAAGCATTTAAATAAAAAATGTAAATTTAATATTTTATACTTTCAGTACAAACATAAGCCTATGTGAGCTAAATACTTTTCTCTTTCAAACCTTGTTATGTCAATCATGAATTCAGCACTGTACTTTATGACTACTAAATTAGCATTGGATACCTACTGTAATTGTTTGTCTTTTTCTGAACTTTACAGATTGGCAAGCATGACTTAATAACTTCCATTAAAAAAGAATTCAGTGGCTATGTTGAATCTGGCTTGGTTGCAATAGGTAAGAACATTTTAAATAAGCTTTTTTATTAATGATTCATAAAGATAAGTGTTCTGCTGTGTTTCATTGAAAAGGAGGCTTTTGTAATTTTAGGCTTGATACCTTAATATATATATATATTCCCTAAATATTAAACTGCTTTTGAATTAACTTCTGGAAATAATTTTTAGGTTGTTTTTTGTCTTTTCTGCAGTTCAGTGTGCCCTGAATCGTCCAGCTTTCTTTGCTGAGAGACTATATAAGTCAATGAAGGGAGCAGGCACAGATGACTCCAGTCTTACCAGGATCGTTGTAACTCGCAGTGAGGTGAATGCCTACAACAATACTTCCTTAAAAGCATTACATGAAATTCATTTAGTCTGAAATCCATTCGCTATTTGGTAACTGTGAAAAAGCATTTACACAGTTTAGTGATGATTGTCCTGGACAGTGGTGATATTTTTAGCAGTATAAGAGTAGTGTCTTTTCACTAGCTACTGTAGCTATTTCTGTAGCTCAGCTCTGAAAGCACTGTAAAACTCAGGTAATCACTTCAGCACAGATCTGCTATAAAAACTGAAAATCCCGAAAGTTTTATTTTGAAGATCAGGACTTTCAAGTGTTGTTTAAAATGTTAAAATGTTTTATAACATGCTATATAACATTTTGATTTTTTTTAAAACAATGATTTTCAAATTATAATTCATTTTGATGTGCTGTAATTCTGCAATTAGAAGGGGCACATAATTCCTCAAGAGTGGAAGGGAGTGTGTACATGCTGATTTAGGTTGCATTTTGTGTTTGCTTATTCACTACACAGAGATAAACTATACAGTACATGGACTTTATTAAGAGCTCTGAAAGTGTTTACTCCTTATTCATCTGTTTAACTACTGCATTTTTATATTGAACATCTTCTTGTAAAATAAGAATTGGTAGGAATAAAATATTGAGTGATTTATTTTATACAGTAAGATGAAAGGGCTGACTTTGCAGTTAGAGGTCAAAATGGGGAGTTGTATCATGTGAGCTACAAAGGAGCAAACAGATTCACTCCATACTGGAAGGTAAAAAGAAAAAAATACAGTACAACATTTTAGCTGTAGAGTGTTCTCAAGGCGGGTAAAAGATGCTCCACAGCTGAGTTTTTTTTTCTTTTCACTTTTGAGTATGAATTAACCTCTGCTTTTAGCCCCAGAAAACAATACTTTTTGTTTTTATAAATGATATTGCAGTCGACGCATGTTTCTCCTCATGCGACTGATAAATCCTGATTTTCCTTACAGATTGATCTGGTGCAGATTAAGGAAGCCTTCATGCAGATGTACCAAAAAACCCTATATACCATGGTGGAAGGAGATACAAGTGGAGACTACAAACGTCTTCTACTGGCAATTGTTGGTCAATGAGTAAAAGGCAGCAGAAAACTGTCTGTGTACACGTGTATCAATTTATATCAAATGTGTAGCAGACACAGTGAGTAGTAAAATACGTTTTCAACAGAAAAGTCTTGAGTCATTGCAAAAGTATCATTTACACTGACTGCCTCTTTCTATTTTCACATTTTATTAAATGAAAGTCAACTTAAAATATATGCATACTATGTATTTTAGAACCATTTTCAGCAATGCACTGACTTTATTATTAAGCCAACTTAAAAACCAGAAACGGGTTGGTATTTGCATTTCACCAACACAAACATGTTTTTTGATAGTGTAAAGTGTCAGTTTGGAAAAAAGTGTCAACATAGATTATTATAATTATAAATGTAATTATCTATGCATTCTTCCTAGATGAGTTTGTTAACCTTAGAGTCTATGCATTTACATAAAACCTGCCTTAACATATACAAGTCTATATGAACTTGATAAAAAAAATGCTCACACCAAATACATTATACAGAATAGAGTACGCAGAAAACCTTGTTGAAACATTCGCATGTCTGATTATTAAACTGCTCAATATACTGTAGCATGGTTTTTGAGTTCTTGTTCAATTTCTTGTAACAGAAGAAATGAATGTAATAAAGTCTGACAATCTTAGTTTTGTGTCTCAAGGTCCTCAAAAGAGAATTGAATATCATTAAATTTAAATTGCAAAACTCTTCTTAATTTGTTATCTTTTTCTTAACACAGAAGGCTCAGTGTTTTAGCTTTCAGTTTCCTCTTTACTCCCTTTATACATTAATATAGAATTGCCAAATTCTCGATAGCGGAAAGCGATAACATAAAATCCTAGGAGTTTTGGCACATTTGGAAATGCTTAACAGGACGGATTTCTTTGCTAAGATCTTGAAATACAACTATTACAATAAGTTTTAGGTTGTTCCTTAATGCAGCCAAAGGCTGGAATCAGTGTAAAATTGAATATTCATTCAAGTTATTGAATTTAAATTTGACATGTACTGAATCCTTTAACATCCCAAGAATTAAAAAAATGTAGTTTGTGCATTTCCAAAGATAAAATGCATAATGTACAGAAGCAGATTTCTTCTTGAAGAATAAATGTATTTGTGCGGTGTTTGTCACATTGAACTGAGTTCTGATTCTGTTACAACGACCACATGATTATAGAATAAATAGGTATATCATCAACCCCTGTTCTAAAAAAGCATTGGAAGTTTCACAGGAGAAGCATGAACTCTGAAGTTATTAAATCCTTTTGAACTGTGTTGTATTTTGGTATGGAGAAACACACCAAGGTTGCTACACCTACCTCCTTGACCAGAAAAGGCTTCTAAGTCAAGTTGCATAAGTAATTTACTGATTTGTAGGGGCTTGGTTGTTGAGCTTCCCTTCCCTGACTGCATTGGATCCATCCTGTCTTGATATAACTTATAGTTTATGGACATTTCTACTGCTTACATGATGCTGGGAGGGGAGGTCGGGGGAGGCCAAGAGTGCTGCAGCTGAAGCACTCAAATCCTCACTGCCTGTACTGAAGCTGTCTCCTGCTGCTCAGAGACATCCGAAAGATGGAAACTTGGAGCACCACCAATGACGGGTGAGTGGGGGTGTGGGATGGTGTCATGTTGTACTCTCTGGTTTTTGAGCAATGCAAATTAATTAAAAAATGGTTAGCAAAAAACTAACCATTGAAGGTTAGGTCTTTGAGCACAATTTTTACATTAACAGCTATCGTGTTATTACATGTGTTATCTTTTAACAAATGCAAGAGTGTATGGCTCTTATTAAACATTAATCATGCTTAATCTTGTCAGTGTTATCAGCAATTATAGTTTATATTTATAGTTACTCTACAGCTTGACGTCTCGATAAAAATAGCCTTTGACATGGCATTTAACTGCAATGGACAAGTGCCATATCATTAGGCAGAAGGATGGGTGGATTTAGTACCTTACTCTGTTGAACGCTGCTATAACTGGCATACACTCCTGGACGATGAGCAGCTAGGCTGGGGCACGCACTGACTTTTCATCTTAAAGCATTATGATTACTTATGACTGTGTGGTGTTTCTGTTGTGATGAAATTATGCAAATTATAAAAACAAATTAGCTCTAGAGATGAATGGGTTAGGGGTGTGTCATGTCTCTAAAAACAGGATTCACAAGGAGCTACAATATAAGTGTTCATTTACCACCATAATGCTTTCAGGTGGGGCTGCACATTGGTGGTGGTGGAGGGGGGTCCCCATTACCTGTAAAGCACTTTGAGTGGAGTGTCCAGAAAAGCGCTATATAAGTGTAAGCAATTATTATTAGTAGTAGTAGTAGTAGTAGTATTACACCAGAGATGAGTGCGTTATGGTAATTTATGTTTTAAATCTGCCATCTAGTGGATTGTTCTTGAAATTACATTATTAATGCACATTTATAGGATCCCTTTTCAAAAGCATATTCTCAAAAAGATCTTTCAATTTAAACTTAAAACCATAATGAAGTGGAACCGTATAGTGTAATTATTATGAAACAGGTTTGAAGTTAGTTCTATATTTGCCATCTATAAACCCAAGGCTTCTGCAGGTAAAACCGCACATCTGAAGCTTGCCCAGTTCAGCACAGCAGCCTACATAAATATTATAAATAAAGCTGCTCGAAAGGATACAATATTAAAAACATAACTAGAGTAATCAGGTCTAGTTTAAGCACAGAGTAGATCCACTGTGAGAATGTTGATTTTTTCAGGACTGGATATAACTAAAAATTTTCCATTTGATTCTAGAGACCACTGTGGAAAAAGCACCCTGGCTTAATGCATTAACTGAAAGAGGAGTCACACATGCAATTGGACAAAGAATTGATCATATACGGTATATGACCAAAAGGAAATAACCAATAAGAAATGATCTATCACTGCCCTCTTACCTAAGGGCATAATAAGCCTTGCACATCTTCTCTGCCTATTTTTTGACAAGTCAAATTGTGCATTTCCAGATATTAAATTTTATTTTCCATGTAATTTTTTTTTGGTATTTCACAACATGTCATTGCTTACCTAAAAAGGTGTGTGGCTCTGGGAAATGTTGCACTAGGGTACTTCGAAGTTTTTTATGCCATTAGATCTGTCTTGAAGATCAGTGAATTCATTTTCTGTGTTATTGCTTCTGACACATAACATCTAGTTCTTTTTTGGCATTATTCAATCTTTCCAGTAGCTCTGGGTTGTTATTATCTTGAGTCCTCTTCAGTTACCTACCTATATGAGACATTTGCTAGTCAGTGTATTACATAATCCCTGTATAATGGATTCCACAATTACTGTTATCTTTCTCAGAAAGTGTGCTCCTGGAAAAAAGGTTTCTGCTTGTTTTTCTATTAGACTAAGTAGGACTGTTCTCTGTTCACATTCAGTGTTCTTGCTGGTTGATGCCTAATCTGAGCCCCTCACAGTAGCAGGAGCGGGTCTCACTGACTGCACCTGAAATATGTTAATGTAAAATATATAATAATAAATAATAATTCCTTACACTTATATAGCAATTTTCTGGACACTCCACTCAGTGCACTTTACAGTAATGGGGACTCCCCTCCACTACCACCAATGTGTAGCATCCGCTTGGATGATACAATAGCAACCACAGGGCACACAGTACACTCACCACACACCAGCTATCAGTGGGGAGGAGAACAGAGTGATGAAGCCAATTCAAAGACAAGGATTACTAGAAGGCCATGATTGGTAAAGGCCAATGGGAAATTTGGCCAGGACACTGGGGTAACACCCCTACTCTTTTTGAGAAACACTTTTTTTAAAACCATAGAGAGTCAGTACCTTGGTTTTATGTCTCATCAGATGGACGATGCCTTTTTACACTATAGTGTCCCCATCACTATACTGGGGCATTAGGACCCACACAGACCACAGGAACTGTCTGCTGGACCCACTAAGACCTCTTCCAGCAGCAACCTTAGTTTTTCCCAGGAGGTACTGACCAGGCTCACACCTATTTACAGTAGCTTCAGTGGGTTATGGCAATATGAAACTGGTTGTTGTGAGTGCAGCTGCTGTTGGGGTCCTTAGGTAGAAACCTGGAGGGGAGTACCACAGATGGCTGGGGAGATGTTTAAATTGTGTTTTTGAAAAAAGAAATAAATAGTGTGCACTGTGCAATCCAGTACTGCAGCTTTCAGCTCATCCACTTCTCTGGACTTGTTTATTTTAGAGCCATTCACATCTAATTGAATTCACCCTTGGATAGGTGCTGGATTCAATTGTACACTTCAGTTCTTCCAGTTATTTAAAATTATTCATGTTGCACAGGCCAGCAAAGTGTTTTGAAAGCAAAGTACTTTAATTTAAAAATGTTCAGCATAATTTACAACCACCCTTGCCCAGAAAAAGTAATAATTTCATAAACCCTGCTCTTCAACTGTCTCACCTTCTGTATTACTTTTCTTCTTGTACTTGTCCTGCTTTGCAGGATTCAAGATAAATCAAGAATGAAAGAGAGTTGATCTGTCCTTGTTCTTCAGAAGAAGACTGTTGAAAAGAGAATGGATCAAAGTAACCGATTCCTAGCAAAGGAAAGAATATTGTGTCAGAGAGTGTAGAGCATGGGAAATTAATAAAATAATAGTTAAATGTTAGGAACAAGTAATAGGTTTATTCCATGCTGAAAAAAAGAAGAAAGAGAACACAACGTTTCGGCCGTGGAGCCTTCTTCAGGTGTGAGGACTGACTTTAACATCTTGAGTACATGTGAAATATAGATGTTAAGTAATAATTTACCCCTACTGACATCGAAAATTGAAAAAAGCTATTGACTAGCACACAATACACAAAACAAAAATACATTTATTTGAAGTTTATTATAGAGTAATACATCCATTCTATTCTAATCTCTTTATTTTGGGGAGCTCAATCCTATCCCAACAAGCAACAGGCACAAAGAAGGGGACACCTTGCAAAGGATACACACACTCATACCAGGGCTAAATTTTCCAGAAGACCGTTAACCTACATGGATGTTTTGGGGACTGTTGGAAGAAACTAGAGCACCTGAAAGAAACCATAAAAACAGACAGGCTCCACACAGCTTGGAATTCTGGGTCAGGAATTGAACCACTGTGCGACTGTGACCACTGTGCAACTATGTTACTCTGGCTTACACTCAAAAATCATAAATTGCTCCACTTGGTAAACATCAGTTTATTGCTGTAAAATGATTGAATACAGCATTTTGATGTCTTTTAAGTTATTGAGGTTAATTAAGGTTAATTACTGCAATGATTAAATGGTTTATAGAATCAAATACTTCAGAAAACAAAAGCCAAGAAAAAATTAAAATGATGGACATTTCTACAAAATAACCTCAAGGACATACACAGTATAAGTAATTAGAAAGACAAATTAGAAAGACAAATCAATCAGAAAGATTACAGGTGAAATGCATGATGAGAATATTAGAAGATTAGTAATTTATTATCTAATCCAGATTTTGATTTAAAAAACATTATATATCATCTAGAAAAAGCATTCAGGGAGAGGAAGATATTAAAAGTAGGAATGTTCCAAAAGTTACACACTGAAGACGAACCCATTTGAAATTACAACTTAATTTCCAACAGCTAGACTTTGAAAGGGCTGTATTCTAGTTACAAATGTTCTTTAAAGATAAAGTCTTTTTTCTTTCTAACAGCAAAATCTGAATTTAATCAAAGTAAAACTAAATATGATTACTTGAAAAAACACAGACTCCAGAAATTAAATGACAGTGGGAACAAAAGTTTGGGCTGAGGTGTTGGGTTGCTAGTGTAAAATAGTTGTATTTTGTGCATGCTATTTAAGGTTTGTAGGAAAATTGCATTATTTTGTAAGTATAGGAAAGCAAATGTTTTCCATTGTTTATGGATTAGCTGCTCAATCAAAAGACGTGGTGAAAAAAATCAAAAATGACAATACTACATCAATGGTGGTGCGGTGGCTCTGTGGCTAAGGATCTGCGCTTGTGGCTAGAAGGTTGCTGGGTCATATCCCGCGGCCGGCAGAGGATTCCTATTCTGATGGGCCCCTGAGCAAGGCCCTTAACCCCAATTGCTCCAGGGGTGCCATATAAATGGCTGACCCCAAGCTTCTCTCCCAGTCTGTGTGTCTCATGGCAAGTTGGGGTATGTGAAAAAAGACAAATTCCTAATACAAGAAATTGTATATGGCCACTAAAGTGATCTCATCTCATCTAAACCAAAAATCACTGTAAAAGGCATAGATCATGTTTATGAATGATAAAATTAGTTCAAGGAAGGTGTTCTGCAAATAATAACAATTTTAACACACATACTGTATGAGTTGTGTATACTGAATCCCTGTTTATCTAGGTGTAGCTCAACCAATAGGCAAATGAAGCACTTTATCTAAACACTAATGCTTGTCACTACTCCTTTTGTAAACAAACATACTTTTAGTCAGAATTTTTTTAAATCAAAATATCCAATGGAAGATTTTTCTTATAACATTTTTTTATTAAATACTACATACAGTATTTATTTTGTTTACTTTTCTGTAGGTTCTCATGACCTATTGTATTAGGGTAATTCAGACTTATTTGTAGAGCACAAGAGACATAGAATGGTATGTGAGGGAGGAGAAAGTTGTCCAGAATAGTGTGTCAGCTGGTTTGTGGTTTGTGTGGTCTGTTCAGTTAATTAAGATCTGGTCAGTTCAACAGTACTCACTCACACCTGCTTTCCTCCCTAACATTCAGAACTCTAACACACCCTAGGAAGAGAGCTGTGTTTACTGAATGAAATAATGATCTAGACAATAAGTGTCTTTGTTACGGTGCAGTTCCCCAAAAAAACACAATTTGTTGTTTAACAAAATAGTATGTTCTGTTTGCAGAAACTGTGAAAATAAACCCGAGGCATGAGAAGAAGTCCTGGTGGAAACAGGATCATCTAGAAACAGCTGCAGCTGAAGTACAGAAGATCGGGAAAACAGTCATTGCAGACTCTGCTCAGAATACATTTCCAAGTCAAGCACCCCTACCTTCTATCACATTAGAAAAGAGATATGATAGCAATTTGACTCTAATCTGAAATCGAAATAGTGCTTCAGTTTAGTGGCTTAAGTAAGCAAAACATTCCTCCGCCATCCTAACTTGTTTTTTTTTAAAACCTCAGGAAACTGGAACTTAATGGATCAACTTGGAAAAGCAAACATTTAATAGAATGATGGCAGTTCAAACTTGACTTTCCTGTATTGTTTGTTTAATGTGTTTCTTTAAATGGACCAAACATTTTTTTTATCATCATTCCTCAGTGCAACCATAAATAATGGCAAAGATTCCTGATTTTAATTTCACCAAAAGGTTGGCTATCTGAAATGATGAAATGCTGCCGATTAAGTGATAAGAAACATAACTGTGTTGTTTTATCTTTGTTATGTGCAGAGTTCAGTAGAACACTCGAGAAGCTGAAGCTGCGCTCTTTGCAGTCGTCCTGCACAACTTTTAAACTTTCTTCCACTGTCTGGCTATAGGTATGGATTGACTGTCTGTTTATTCACATCTTGGCTAGAGGGTTGGCCTTAGGCAAACTTGAAACAAGCAACTAGAAACACCATTATGAAGTCAGCACCCAGCTGGAAAGGACTGGTGCTGTGGGTATACTTGTAAAATAAATGGCATTTCTAGCTAGTTTCTGTCAGCTTTTTTTTCACAGTCTTGTCTCCCCCTTGAATTATTCTGCTGTGACTAAGAGAATGTTTTTGTCTTTGCAGTTCAAGTTAGCTTTTCTTCAACTATACAATGTAAACATTAGACAAGAGTGAGGTGGGTAATGTCAGAATGGATTAGTTTAGCAAATGTGCTATTTATTAATGCTAATGTACTGGTTTGACCACCCTGATTTAGAATTACCCTTGGTAGTCTTATTTTATATCATAAAAGGCAGTTTTTTACTGTTTATGCCTACATGCTCCAAAGTCACTGCAATCATTGTGAACACACTTTTTCAGTGGCAGAAATTAGTTCAAATGCATTGTATTGTACATTGTTTTTTATTGGTTACATTCTTGTGTGATTATAGTTTATTTAGTTAGGGGTTCACAGAAGTGTTTTCAAAACAATGAAAAAATTGTTTTAAAACATGGTCATTAAAGACAGTACATAACAACCAGTGATCCCAATAGATGCATTTGCATAACAAAGGACTGTTTGATAGAGCCTTTCAATTCTTTATACTTGCTCACAATAGAGACTTGGGAAAATACTGTTCTTCAATAGTTCTATTATATGGATCATTTTTAAGAGGCAGAAAAAATAGTGAGAAATATCACCAGGTGCATTGCTTATTGAACTGCAAGCCCTTCCAAAAACAATAGTCTGAAAATCTTCTTTGGTGGAATGTGTTGTGCTTAGCAAAAGCTCAGCACAGTTGCCTTATTTTTGATAGTGCTAGTACAATCAATTTTCTGAAGAAATACAGACCTCAGAGGCATTGCCTTGTTTGTAAATATTCCTTCATCTGATAAATTGCTTAAAATACTGTACATCTAGAGCTGATATAGCTTTCCTTAGCCTATGAAACATAGCCACAGACCTCCATAACAGCTGTACTAAAGTTGATAATAAGGTACTTAGAAGAAGAAAAAATCAGCAACAAAATATGCCATTTGAAAAATGGCAAAATCACAGCTTTTGCAAGCATTCAGAATCATTGCTTTAGTTGTATATTAGCAGAATCAATGTATCTCATAATGGAGTTGTTATGAGATAATATTGCATAAAGAAGAGGCTTTATACAGATACATATAATTTGTGGACTTATTTTTTAAAATAAGTTTCCCGTCTGGTACGTAGTGTATGAAAAAGCCATTTTAATAACCACTGCTGCTTCTACATAGAGGATGTGGTATTAGTCAATGAGATTATAGAACACATTTCTTATACATCCAACCTTTTCCCATTCACTCCAGATTTTGACTCTTGGATAGACCTTGGCGTCATTTATGTTGTTTTAACGTTGCGACAATGGAACTACAAGAACAAACACATCACACGATAGGAACAAGGTGGTTCGGAAAGTTCTGGTTTGTCGGCGTCCGCTGCAGCCCTTTAAATACATCGCTTTATTGTGTTATTGGTTAACCAGAATCATACGCCGAAGCCCGAGCCAGGCAAAGGCAGGCAGGATGATTCGAGATATATTCTAATGAGAAGGGAGGCAGAGCAATGCGATTGGTGGGATGCTGGTGTCTTAAAGTGGGTAGCACTTGCTGTCACAGCAGCACGAACAGAATCTGAAGTGTAGCATGGTGTTCTGTCATAGCAGAAGGAAGGGGATTGGTGTGTGCTTTTGAAGGTAAGAGCATATGTGAAGAGCAGCTGTTCTCCCCCAATTATGCACTTTTCTCCTGACGCAAAATGTTTCAAAGGTTCTTTCTGATACATTTGTCAATGTATAAAACTGCTTGGAATTATTCATTCAAGATAGTTGAATTGCACAGTTATGTGCCTTTTGGTCAAAAATGAAAGCAGAATGTGAATTCCATGACATCTGGCTTCGGGGACCAACTACATGTTAACCGGTGGTGCAGTTCTGTTTAATTTTGCGGTCAGTTTTTTTTTTGTGTGTGAATGTTTCTGGAACATCACATTTCTTGCCGGTTTAAGTGTTTGTAACGTCGTTTTAGTTATTGAATTCACCCGAGCATCCGAGTGCAGGTGAATTCAGTTTAAGAAAATGGGGTTTACGTGGGGCTGGAATAAGCTGGTTGGGAAAACGGCGAGAGAACTGCAACTGCAACACAGCAGAACGCTATCCACTTGCTGCGGATAATGCAATTACAAAGTCAGCAGCCTTGCGAGTGACTGCTGCACTGTACATGAAAAAGAGCGACTGGTCTAGTACTTTTCCGCACTATGTAAGGAAAATACTGTACTGTAGCTTTCGATGAAACATTCAATATAACATTATGTAATTTATTTACACAGTATGGTATTTTGCAAAACGTGCAATAAAAAATATGTATTCATGCGTATTCATGCTTCTTAGCACCACGTTAACGCTTTAGAGGCAAAATGATAACAAAACTGAAATGATTAAGCCATCTCACTTCTTGCTTTTTCGAAACACATACAGTATACATACTGTAGAAGAGCAGTTCAGGATCGATTTCCATCCCTTTTGATGTTTTAAAACAGGTTAACTCGGTATAGCTTTAAATGTGAAAAGTTTTTCATTATACAGTAATTGCAGCAGTACTTACTGTATGTTTTTCCTCTAGTTTTCTGTTTTCATTTAAATGTTTTTCATTTCAATGGGCTAATTCTGAAAGCAGCTATAACGTAAATGCCACCATTCACTTGTTTTTGCTTTTTTCCAAGAGGCATTTTTGGTTCAGAATTGGCTTGCTTTCTGTGAAGTTTCTGTTTTTCTTAAGAACTTTGACGTGTAGGAAAGTGACTAATTTAGATAAATTTTGAAAGCTTGTTTCAGAATAAGTCCGGTGCATTTAGACAGGTTGATAGAGATATTCAATTGAACCAGAAGTCTTAGTAATATTTTGCCTACTCAGTATAGACAGAAGAGACGTATAAACTGTGTGTGCTGCAAGCTACACGTCTTTACAAGATGCAATGTACCGCATCTGCGTTTGAATTACTGAATTATACCCCAAAAAAGTGAATGGACACAACCCCTCTATAAATCATTTTAGGTGCTTTTTTAAAAATAAGTTTTTATTTAAACACCAGAAATACAAAAAGGAGACAGAATAATGAAATATATACAGAAATAGACACTTCAAAGCGGAATTCATTTTATGTGAACCTTTATTACTGGTACATTTACATCTAATAAGCGCTTTCATAAGTTACTCATCTTTATGACTTTTGTACTTTAGTGACACAGCTAAAATTGAATTAGTTTAAAATGACTAATTCTTCCATGTTTAATTGCCCAGAGGTGAAATGGGAAAATTGATGTTTCCTAGTTTTGTTAAAGAACCCCAGAGAGTGGTTTACCTGTAATTGTTCTTAATTTGGACAATCTTACAAAAAGACTGTAAGAAAAAATTACTGCTGTGTTAATAATCGGTGTTTCTCCAAGAAAGGTTAGTTTTACTATATCTAATAAGGTAATTTGAGCAGTACCATTACATTTTTTTCAACAATGTACTTGAATTCTTAATATTTAGTTAACAAGATAGACCTTATTAAGTCATCCTGAGATTCGCAGAATACCAAGAGATACAGTATACTGTATACTGTACTGTGAAAATACCATGTATAAAAGAAGTGACATATTTTATCATTGGATTTTTAAAATATTCCATCAAATAGGGCTGATCCATATGTGACTGTCCTGTAGTACATTGTATGGCGAAGGGAGAGTGTTATGATAAATAGAGGAGATAGAAGCTGCAATGTATGTTCATGTATCAGGCAGGAGGTGTAATGAGGCTGTTCACTCATATACAGACCTGACATTTTTCAGTAGTTGTCTTTTGAGATCTGTTAAGAATCGCTTCTTGCTGCTTGAACCTCTTATGACTTGTTCTGTAAGACAGCACGCTTAAAAGGAGCTAATAGAAATAAATGAATAATTAAACAGCAAAACAGAACAGTAAAAACAAGTTTTGGATTTCTTAGTGAAACTCAAGTTATTAGTCCTTTGTTTTTTCCTAATTTTATAAATAATGCTGCCTTTAATTGGGGCTTTTGTTTTTTATATACAGTATGTGTTCCAACACAGCACTTGGAGTATCACACAGGGTAGAACGTTCTCCAGTGTTCAAAAGGTAAAGGTGGGAGATACTACTCCCAGTATGCACTTTTTTGACATCATAAGTAAAACCATAAGTCAGTGGAATATTTTAATTCCTTTTGAGAAATTTTACAAGTGTAGTGGGATTTAAGTGGACTTGGCAGTGTACGTTTCCTGAATGAATCAAAAATGTTCCACTCAGACAATGTTTTCACCTCCATGTTTGGAATTCATTTTGCTGCTACTGTTTTTGCTGCTAAGTGATTTTTCTT
Organism: Lepisosteus platostomus; assembly: GCF_059453375.1. Lineage (NCBI taxonomy): Eukaryota > Metazoa > Chordata > Actinopteri > Semionotiformes > Lepisosteidae > Lepisosteus > Lepisosteus platostomus. The sequence continues at coordinate 34,692,541 of NC_142616.1, read as the reverse complement.
TCCTTACACTGCGTTTTGTTTTGTCTTTGTTTTGCGCTCTTCCTTGTTTTTCTAGTAAGCCTCATCACAATCACATAATGGTATTGCACCTGTTTTAAAGTGTTGAAAGTTGTGTGAGAACCTGATTGGCAGTTACACGTTACAGTATGCTGAAACATAAAGGCAGAATAGGGGTTTTATAAACATCTGTTAATCACACCCCTAGAGGAGTTATTTAGTTAAGATGATAGAATTCTGTGTTTTCCTTTTTAGGTATGTTGAACCATACCTACTCTTTTGAAACATACCTACTCTTATTTGGGTTTTGGATCTCTATTATCTTTTATGAGCTAGTTGATTTTAAAAAAAAATAAACCTTGAATAAAAACTGAATGCTTTGAAAATGTGTAGAAAGCACCATTGAAGGGGGTAGGGTCAGGATCAGTTCTTAAAGAATCTTAAGTGCGTTTGCGCAAGGTTCTTGAACAACACAAGGAGGCATTACTGTCTTATGGAGCAGGAGAACATGTGAAGTTTATGAAAACCCCCTGAACTAATGCAACTATAAGCAAGAGATTTGTTCTGGCTAATACAGGACATACTGTAAATGAGCATGGTGGAAGTCTTGAGACACAAGCTTCCAAAGCAGCTAATGAATTATTTGTGTAGGCTTTTAAATATTTTACACCTTTTGTTTGTGATCATGTTACTTATCCATTAAAGTTATGAGGACGCATTTGAGATAGCCAGCTTTGAGATTCAAAACAGTGAGTTTCAAATTGTGTAGTTTCCTTTGTTGCTGGGGTGTCTCTGGGATAGGTTTGAGCTTATTATTCAGCAGTGCTTTGCATCTATCCAGCCTCTTTATCATTTCCAGGTGGGCTCAAAAGGTGGAAATCACCTCCTGGATTATGCGCAGCAACTGGGTGGTATAAAACATTTGGCACTCATTAGTGTTGGGCAATTTATCTCACAGTTCATCCCAATAATGTACAGCATGTAAACCTTTACAATGGGAAAACTGTGGAAAACTATGCAAGTATAATGCATTGATATTATAATTTTAAACAGTAATGCATTTACTTAAAAACCTGGTTCAAATCGGGAACGTGTATAAACATCCATAATGACTTGAAAAATATTTTGCCATTTTGTTCTTTGAGTTATCAGCTAAGGTACAGACGGTGGAGCAACACGGTTATCAACTTGCAAAACAATCTCTCGTTGGGGTCTTCCATACTTGGTGAAGATGTGGAAGCTGTTCTTTTATTTTACTCTGTTCAGCTGAATAAACAGCAGTCAGTGCCGGGATATGGAGACTGATAGATTAGGATGGCTTTAGAAATATTTATAAGACAAAGCCAAGTCATATGTGGTAGGCAACCTGAATTTGGTCCCTTCGGTACAGGATCTTTTCATTATTTTCTGGTTGAAATAAATGCCACAAAAACAGCAACAAAGAAAGCACTGTTGTTTATAAGTCATTTTTACTGTTGTTACAAGAGATATAGTGTTTTGTACATTTTACTAAGGTAACAATGAATAAACATTAGGCTAGCTGCAGAAATGATAGCTAGTGCAAGAAACAGGTCAGTTTATTTAGCGACTTTGGAGAGGTACAAATATGTTTTCTGCTTGAGAACAATAATGCTGATTCCCTACATTATACATCTGCCTACTGTAAATGTTTAGTAGCAAAGGGTAGAAGATATGAACAGTACATGCATGGGATGTTTACACAGTTTACTTTTACTTTCAATAGAAGTATTGCTTTCATTAAAATAGTCGAAAAATGTAATCCCTATTTCCGCATAGAGGCACAGCTTTCATATATATTTTGGTCACCTAACTGCATCATTATGGTCTCTTCACCATTTTGTGTTCTACTATCTGTGGTTTTCCCTTGTTCTACACACTTTCCCTCAACTGGTATTTACGACACTAGAAATATTTAGTTATTTTTTTAAATGTATATAAGACTCTTCCAATGTATGCTGCTGCCAAGTTTAAAAGCTATAAGTATTTGCTTTCCTTAAGTTTTTATTTTCATATTTAGTTAATGTTGCAGTCTAAACAGCTGTGCAACAGTCCGTCATCATAAGGAGATGTGACCAGATGAATGGAGACACTTTCAATATGTACTTATGAGTCTTTACAGTTACCTAGTGCTGTATTTCAGACAGAACATTGCTTTCATCTCTTGTATTTCAAAGTAACAATTTAAATATATACTGTACAGTACTTGGTATTACTATATAAACTTAAACTTCTATACTGTAGATGTTTTTGTCAGCAATTTAACCCACTATGAATCACATTTACTACCACACTACTGTATCACAATAATACTAATTACAATACATTTAAATGTTTAGGCTAGTTTGTAGAAGCCCTGAAAAGATGTGGTCTGATAGGAGTAGGGTATAATGTACATTCATATTTCATCTTCTAATGCATATAGAGAATAACACAGGATTCTGGACTGTTGTTGTTGCTTTGGATGCTATTTGTTGCCCTGGTAAATGATTGTTCCAGCTAAAAATAGCTTTTGAGAATGAAAGCTGACTGTGGGGAAATGACATGGGGTAGTATATAGTAGTTAAACTTCTGAGTGCACATCACTATTGATTGAAACTGAGCTCTGTACACTTCAAAATTAGGATATTTCCTCTCCAGCCAAGTTTAAAGAGATGCTCAGTTTCCCCTCTTGCAAAGGCTCAAGATCTCAGTAGATGTACTTCAGGAAATCAGCAAACACATTGTATATGACCTGCAGTTATAAACAATGAATGAAATATGGAGCTTTAACAAGAGTCTATAGTTTGTTCCTTGAAGAAGAAAACAGCATACTAAGAAAGTGGTTGGCTATACTTGTTAAATACAGTACTGATTTGAGACCCTGCCCTGTTTATTGCTTGACTGAAACAACACTATTTCACTGTGTTTCCCTAATGGTGCATTTACTGTCAGTGACCTTTTCAAAGTATGTTCAGAAACACTTTTTTTTTCTTTACTTCAATGTAGCTGTTGTACAGAATGCCTTAATTGGCTGCTGGAATGAAACAGAAAACTATATTGTAGTTGCAGAAATCTCTAAGTGTAACATTTTAGTCAGTTTACTAATATTAAAGAAAACAGGTTTGAATATTGGATAAATTGGGTGTTTATGAAGTAGCATTTAAGTTTAAAAGTGTGCTTAAAGTAAGACTTTTGGACACAAGGCTATACAAATATTGCATTTCTTTAAATACCAATATACAAATGCATTGAAAGGATATTCTGATTGTTTAGGTGACTGTATGTTTCCGCTGTTTGCCTTAGAAGTAGGTACTAAAAACAGCTTTGTACACTGTAACACGAGGAGCTGTTCTTTATCACATGTACCGTGTAAAAATGAAAAGGACGGTATAGGTGTTGCAAAAACAACAAATATTAAAGCATGGCCTATTGAAATTGTAACCAGAATGAAGATACCATTATATATACTGCACAATAATAAATAACATCAAATGATCAAAATAAAGTTAAGTTGAGCCACATTTGACTGTCCATTTTGCAAGTGCTTTGTTGATTTTGAGAAAAATATTAAGACATTTCATGAAGGACACCATAGATTCAGAATCCAAAAATTTTAGTGGTCAAATTTGGATTTCCATAGCTATTTTTCTTCACTTTTAAACAGGAACACCTGCTCTTATATTCCATGTACTGTATGTCCTCTGGTCCAGGTTTCCAAGTTCAAAATAGTTGTTTGGCTTAGTCTGTGAGTCGCTCTCAGGATCTCAGATCAAATATCTCTATCAAATCCTCCAGAAGTATTTTGTTCCAAGGTAAAGATATTAAGATAATTTCACCTGTCCCTGTACATCCTGAGATTATTTTGAATTCATTTCTTTGAACTCTTTCCAGCTCAGTAATATCTGTTCCTAATGTGGTGACAGGATTGGACATAATAATGCCAGAAGAACATTATTCAGTTTCAAAAGGCGAAAACTATTTATTTCATACTGAACACCCTTCAGTAGATGATTCTGTTTAACATAGCCATCAGAACAGTAGTCTGGCACAGAAGTGAACATTCCCATATTGGTTCAATATGGCTTCAGTTATTAATGCCTTACAGTAGTTCTGTTGTACAATGTTATACTGCATTTATGTGAAAGATTAAGCTGTTAATGTATATTACAGTTCAGATAAACTCTAAATGCCCCAAATTAGTAAATTATGTCTTATCTATAAATATATCTTATATTTTACTTTTGGTATAGTTGGTATAGTACAGTTGGTATAGTTTCAATGGATTTTAATTTAAAAAATAATTAACAGAATTGCTAGAACCCCATCTTTATTGATTTCATAGTTTTGCAAACAAATTTTAATTCATATACTGGTTCTTAAGTGCAATTTATGGTCTATCAACAAATAAGATGAATAAGATATATATTTTATCTTGCATATCACATGAAGTAGTTGTTGAATGTATAGTGGTAATTGTATTTGGTTATCTCTGCAGTTCTAAAGAATTATTCTCTCTGTAGCCCTAATGAATTAATGAATGCACTATAGAAGAATATGGATTTTCAACCAAGCAACCGTGCTGACAAATATGAAGATGTCTGAATGCACATATTATGGTATTGTTAGTGACACAAATATGAGAGCAAAGGACATGCTGTGAAAGTCTTTAATGGGGGTATTCTAAGCACCACTTCTGACTTCCATTGTAGCATTATTATTTTTATTTAGTGGCATAGATAAAAGAAGATCACTCAGGGTGCAGCATGAAAACCATATGCTGCTCACATCGATATTTTCAGTGGAGCATGCATTTGGGACTATGACTATGGAGTTTAATGATGTGTGCAATTCATAGCATCATTCTTTATAGTATACATAAAAAATAAATAAAAATACTAGGTCAAACTAAGTACTGTATAAGGAAAAAACATAAACTATTTAACAAGCATACACAATGATCAGCAATGCTTACATCCAGCTGATCAAGTGGGCAAATGCACTACAAAATTGTCTTTCTGCCCCACATCTACTATATTTTGGAGTACTTGTAAGTCCAGGATGTTGTCTCTGCAGCACAGGCTTCACCATGAAGCATGACTCTTAATCAAAACCATGAAGGTCTTCCAGAATTTTCTTCTATAGGACACTGAGCAGGTGTGGGGTCTCCAGTGAGCATTATAATTGAACATGTCTTTAAAGAGCTCACACATACTCAGAGAGGTTTCTTTTGGGTACACCCTATTAGCCAGTGAACCAAAGTGAACCTTTTGTTATCACCCAGCCTGGCCTGATAAAGCTGATTTTCTTACTTGTTATTGTTATTTATTTTTAACTTGTCTTGGTGAAAAAATTGATTCACCAGATAAACTGGTGCAAGTGCACAAAACTAAATTCCTGTGTGTTTGCATTTGTAGTACTGCTTCTGTTGGAGACCTGGGGAGTACTATGGACATCCATGGCAGTTGTTTTCCATATTATTTCACCAGCACCACCTTAAAAGTATGAAGTCAAATGTTCAAAATGGCAATGACTAGGAGCTTACCATGCATGAACAATTAACAAATGAGAGTACTGTATCATGACTCAACAGTGAAGACAAAATATCTATTTAGCACATCAACAATTACCTTATTATTACTTATTATACTAGGCCTTACAATCCTAATCCAATTTTTATAGTTCTCTTTCTGCCTAACATTTTACCTCCATTTCGCCTGGTTTATGTTCACACCTGTAGCAGTGGTTTTCATGTTTTAGCTTAGCTTTCTAATTATTTTATAATGTAAATGTATTATTATCTTTATCCAAAGCAGTTTACATGAAATAATTGTCATTTCTACAATGATGTATCACAGTTTTAGAGTAAGCAGTCATTAACATGTCATCCTGCAAAATAGGAAGTCTAGTACAATGTAGTAATACTGTATGTACAGTACTAATGCTGCATATAACATACATTATTGCATGGTGGATTATACACAGGCAGTTAGAATCCTATAGTATGGCTTTGTATGTCTAGATGCAGGTCTTTGGTGATACTTATATTCATTTAGGATCCCTCACATTAATCTTGTAACAGTTATCTTTAAAAAGGCTTCACAGAACAGAGGTCTTAATCTTTATGATAAGGGTTTTATTGTGTACCAGACCATATATCCACTTTTATATGGACAGAACTAGTTGCTAGTTGCAGAACTAGTTTTTCGAGCATCGCCTGCAGTAGTTTTGACAAAACCTCTATAAGTTTACCATGGTAAATGTGCATGGCTTTATGTTTTTCTATTTCCCATTTTTCTCTAGGAGTTTCCTGGCTAATTCTTATGTTTTTGCTTTGCCACAGACTTCCATTTTAACTCATATGTTTCATTACAAGATTACTAGGTTTTATTCTGCTCTCACCTCTGTAAATCACAGCAAGCTTTTAGAAGATGTGTCATTATATACAGTTGCTTTATCTTGAGATTCATTGATGAATGAATGAGTGAAAAATTTTGCTCTTGCTTTTGGTTGCTATTTTCTCCTCATACTAGCAGTTTTTGATTTGAAACACTGCAGGGAAGTTCTGACTTTTTTCTACTTCAGGTACTTGGTGTTCCTGTTGTTGGCCTAGCCTAGCTCTGCATTTTTTTTTCATTGAGAGATGGAATGAGAATGTCTTGCCAAAACCGTGTGGAAATAATAAGAACTTGTTAAAAGGGCTTGACGTCAGGAAATATAAATCTGCTGCACACTCTGTTGCATCTAATACATTTCCTTTTATGTACGAACAACCTAAACAGCTGGAATAAGCCATGAATAAATCTCACTCCTCTCCTGATGATTGTTAGGAGGTTGGAGTGCTCTATCAAATTTTTCTACCAGGCTGTTTACACTGGGAGGACGCCTTCCCAAGGAAGAGTGTTCCTAGGACCTCTGGATCAAAGCTAATTCAGTCCATGTATGGACCTGTTCTCTGTGACTTAACGGTGCACAGCCAAATGTGTTTCTTACTTCTCTTCTGTGAAGCCTGTTTACCCACCAGAGCCAAAGATAATACAGTAGATATCTAGGTTTTTTTTGTAAACTGCCTTCTATCCTACCAAGACCTTATTTAGCTATTTAGAAGGCATTCTCAATAACACCTTTTGACATTAAAGGGAAAACAACAATGTGAAAATAGAGCAATCTGTTATACTGTTCGTGAGATCTAACAATTTAATGCAAAGATAGTTACACATTAAGAAAGGATTTTCTTTTTTTGTAAAAGAGTCCATCAGCCCTCTGTTTTTTAAAGAAGTTGGTAATTTAATCAGAGGAATTTATTTCTGACTAATTGACTTTTTACTTTTAATTTTTGTATGATGTCTTTTAATTGCATGTTTATTAATCAAAGCAGTAACCAGAAACTCTTTTTGTCTTTTCAGTATTTGAACTAAAACAGTTTTTTTTTATATCCAAGGCCAGACGTATAGTCTTTTTGTGATCTTTTGATAAGTTAATTTTAATATTAAATCTTATTAGCACAAAGCTTCAAAACATTTGAGATTGCATTTCTTTAAATAAATCTACACCACTTAGTGTTAGTCAGCAAAGACTTTATTTAGGAGCAGATGTGAAAGATTCTTATCATTATAGACTGTATGTGGGTTTTGGTTTATTTAATTTTTGTGACATTTTTCAGAGGAAACAAAATTGCCTAGTAGCATATGTGACTTTAGAGATGTTTTTTTTTCCCTAATGGAGTTTAACAGAAGTTCATGCAGAAGGTTAGATCCTAATCTCCCCTACTTCTACTCTCCTACATACAGTATATATATATAGTACATCTCACCTGGACTTCTGCACATTTCTCTCGCTCCCCTCCTGCCACTCCAGCTACACCCTCGCAGCAGCTCCCTGGCTCATTCCTCATAAAAGTCAGGGGGTTCAATTAGCTTCATCCATACAGTCAGGGTGCCATTCTCTCAGCTAGGAGAGTTACAACCTCTAATACATTCGTTCCTCTATGACATTCATTAGGATCTACCTGAACTGTTGAATTCTCAATTATATTATTTTTTTCTGATGTGGATCTGCTTTCAGACAACCTTTACATCCTTACAGCTGTCAAAGTGTGCTTCAGTTCCTGCAGTTCTGCAAATATGATATTGTGTCTTGTAGTACATTTTACCTTGAATTTTCATCACTAACATTACCAGGAGAATTTGTTTTGCAGTTGTTGGTTTTCCTTTTTATATAACAGTGCATAAGAATATCACAATATTTTTTATCATACTTATTTACTGTAATTTTGTATAAAATTAAGGACAGAACAGACTTTGCATTCTGTGGTCCAAAGTGTTATAGTTCATTTAATGTAAAGTACCTTTGGTAAAGTGACGTCTTAGCATATCAGGTTAGCTTTTAGACTCTTTTCTGACAGGTTGTGGGGTAAAATACCTGCTGCAGACACTGCTGTTGTATCCCTTAGTGAGATGCTTTATACCAGTTGTCCCAGTCCATCTAACTGTATAAGTGGGGACCAGCACTACTGGGAGGAATTCCTTGGAGTAATGATGGACTGGTGTTTCATCCAGTAGGTGCGTCTTGTGCCCTCTGGTCCTGTTAATGCTAAAGAAACCAAGATGAGCTCCAGCCTGATGAGCCAGAATTCAGAAATGTGTCTCTGGTATGAACTCTAACAACTGTACTTGACTATACCTAACTCTACAGTTTTTACCTTTGGTAAGTTACTGCTACCTGGGCAGCTGGTCAGTCTAGATGTTTGTGAAGCTCATTCACTTGAACATTCTTGTACTTTTTCCTCCTGTAGTTTGATGCTTGCCTGACTAGATTTTGATAGAGCTGACCATTTATTTTGCATTCTGAAAATCTGTTTTGTACTAGCTATCATAGGGAAACTGATTTCTTCTACATATAACCATGGGATGCTTTGGCTTTGTTGTATCACATACTAGCAATATAAAGAGGATTTCATTCATTGACTGGAGTTGTAGATGCAGTATATACTCACAGGTTTGCTGTACATCAAATTGCTCTTCTGACGAGCGCTTTGGCATTTTAAAATTATTTATGACCCGAAACTAAGATGAAGAATGTGAAAATGTAAAAATGTAGAAAACTTTAGGAATATTAGGAAACTATTTTTTAGACAAGTTGACCTTATAAGCTTTCAATTGGTTAGGGATTGTGAAAACTGAAGCCAATATTGCTTAATTTTACCTGGAGTAACTGGATGTATTTTGTTCTATACCACATTATGAAGCACTGCATTTTTATTATGTAATTTGGAAATGATTGCAGGTTTGACTTCCCTAATTGGCATATTTAATGAACGGAAGAAACAATAAAGCAATAGAAAAATTCAGGCTTCAGCTTATTTAAACTAAATTAATACTTCACAAAAACATTTACAGTATGTAGCCTCTAGGTTGCAAGCTTTTATAGTTTTTAACTTTGTTTATGTTTTATGTCAGAGAATGCTGTCAATTTTTAAAACGTGAATGTTCTGCTGCTGTACATAAATAAATATTAACAAAATGCAGGCTTTCACTGCTTCCTTCAAGATTCTCAGTTTGATCTGTTGTAACATGAATGAAGGACCTCACTGCTTTACTCAGGAATTGACAAGGTCTCTTGAAGGGTATAAACTCTCCTCACTTTTCCATGTCTTTAAATGGAGATCTCTCTCCAGACTTCACATGATGAAAGCATTACTATGCAACAATTTCGTTGGCCAAATGTACAGTGTACATATATGGTGGGCATTGAGGTTCTAGACTAACGTGAAACTGTTTATAGTAAAGGAAGCCTGTTGAGTATTGCATACTGTACAGTACATTGATTGTGTTGTTGGACACGAAAATGTATGCTAAATCACATCTTAGCCACCAGAGGCACTGTACTGCATGTTTCTCTGTGCAGTACAGTACAAAACAAAATTACATATGTACAGTAGCTGATTTGATAGTGGGTATTTCAGGTTATAACAAATTAGTTTTTGTCCGTATAGTGAAAATAGAGCCATATGCAGAATAGCCATTGTGTGCAGAACTAATATTCAGCTATCTATAGTTGTACATTTTAAATGCAAGTGACTTGGTCCGTGAAAGTATACACTTAATTTATAAAGCTATCACGGCATGGTGGTGAACAGTCTTAAATCCATCTAGAACTTCTATTTGTCTTTGGTGTCTTTGGTACTTTTGGTTTTGGTATGTTCAGGGATCTCTTTTGAGAAACTGACTTACATGTTATCAGCTACAGTTTCAGTATTCAATGATGGCACATGTAATCATGTAATCAGCTGCAATACCAAATTGACATTTAAGATAATCAGAAATATGTGCTTTAAATATGTCCTTGCAGTCCTACAAAGCCTTTCATATAACATACCTACCCATGAGTTTAATACAATAATAAGCAAGGGTCAGAAACTGTGAAATAACAGTGTAATAAATGCAGAAGACTGCTTCCACTTAGTACTTGTTACATATCCATCCATTAACGGAAAATTGCTTGGCCTTAAGCTCATCCTGGAAGGTAAGATAATACCCTGAACCTGACCTTGAAGTCAGCCCATCACAGCAAACACACAGAGACAATTTAGAGACACCAGTCAACCAAGCAATTTGCAAGGTGGTTGGAAAACGACACAAACACATGGAGAACATGATTTAAACTCCACACAGAAGGCACCCTGGACTCAAGAGCTGTGAGGCAGCTATGCAATGCTGTCCTGATTATTACATTTAATTCTGAATGTTCAATAAAAAATGGAAGTCATCGATGTACCATATTTACTGTATATATACAGTATGTATAAATGTCTCATGTAATATTGCAATATTGTAAGAAAAGGAAGGATGTACTGTATAAACAAATATTTTACTCTTTAGCACTGATAGTTATTTATTCAGTAACATTAGAATTAAAGAGACAAAGTGTCACAAGTACTACAAGCAGTTAAAACAAACACATCTCCGGGTCCTGATATATTCTGCAAATTGTAGAAAGGAAGCATGAGATGTTATTCATAGGCCAAAAGTCTTCCAGCATTCATTCAAGATGTGGGTAATATCCATAGACTGGAAAAATTGCCACATTAAAAATGTAAAACTGAAACAGATACTTTACACTTGTGGTTATTCAGACAATAATAAGTAGAAAGCAGAGGATTAGAAGATGACAACAGGATTCTAGAGAGATATGGATTTAGAAAATGTAGATCTTGCCTAATTAACTTGTTAAAGTTATTTGAACAAACATACAGACAACATATGACATGGTATAATGGTCAGAAGGCTTTTGATAAAGTTCCTCACAAAATATTAATTCTTAAACTGCAGGCAATAGGCATTCAAAGCAATGACTGTAATTGGTTTGATAACTGGATAAATGAAAACCGAGAATACAGATAAGACATGAATGCTCAAATTGGAGAAATATAATCAGCACCGTACCACAGGGATCTGTATTAGGGCAACTACTCTTTGTAATTAATATGGTCTAAATTTTGGAATAGTTAGCAAAATAGTCACATTCATAGTTAATATGAAATAGGGGGGTTGCAATCACTGTAGAGGAAGCAAAGGATGTTAAAAAACATTTAAATAATATTCAGTGCTGACCAAGCAGTTGGCATTTAAAGTAGGCAAATACAGAATTTTACATGTAGGTAGAAAAAGCACAAGCTATATTCAGCTACAATGATGAATAATCATTAATATATTCAACACTAACGTCATTAATATCTTCAATACTAAGTAGATATGTATTGAAAAAGCAAAGATAATATTAAGTTTTAATTTTCTTTAAAGTGTTTGGTACACTATTAACTTATTTACAATAAGGCAATTTTGTTCATCACTCTTCATGCAGAGGAAAATAAGCATATACATTCCTCAGCTCAAAGGAACGCCCTACTCTTAAAGAAATGAACCTTTTTAGTCTCGATCAGAGAAGACTACAAAGAGACCTGATTCAATTATTCAGCATCCTCATAGGATTGACAAAGTTAATCCTATGAACTTCTTCAAAATCAAGAGTTTAACTGGAGTTCATTTCACAATTTTGGGAGGAAGTTTAGATTCTAATCTCACACCCAGGATTCCCTTTGCAATTCTCTCTCTCATCCCTCCCATCAGCACATCTTCACCCTTGTGGCATCCGCCTAGCTCACTTCTCTCTAGGTCACACCAAATAGTATATACTGTAGGTATTTCATTCCTCTGTCACATTTATTAGTATCTAACCAAACTACTGAAATCGAAACAAAGGGTGAATCCTTTTACAATTGAGAAAAACAGGTACTTCTTTACACAAAGGGTGGTGGTGGGGGGGGGCTGAAACAAACTGGGTAGCCAAGTTGTTGAGCCTGATGCTATTGCATATTTAGGGAAATGGATGAGTTCTTTGCATTAATTAGCTACTATCAACCAAACTAGCTAGATGAACCATGTGACCTCCCCTTTTTTCGTTAAAGTTCTTGTATATATTCCATCAATCTCCAGAAAACAATAGGTGTACCATTGATTACCAATAGATGTTCAGAAATGTCTGTGGACATGTGGGATGATTCAGTTTACAGTAGATGATTAATCTCTGCATAAGATGTTGAACAGCAGTTTAGAAGCGTCTTGCAGCCTAAATTGTGCTTACTGTTGTTTTTTCTTTCAGCCACTGATTGTTAACTCTCAATGCTGTCTATTTTGATTTATTAACCAGGTTTGCTGTTGCCATTAGTGAAATACTAGAGGCATATTCACTAAAAGTTGGGGGTCACTTCCATCAGCTGTTTTTCCCACACTAAGATAAGACCTGTGGTTTGCTCTTACTTTACAGTCTTTGGGAATCTTTGGTGGTACAATTTACTGGGATATTCCCATTACATTAGACAGACTGGGATTCTCATGTAGAACACATGATTGCACATACTGTATGGTACACCAATTATATACTGTATGTACTGTATACTGTATATAGTATAAGACAATGTATTTGCTTGTTTCTAATAAGAAGCAGCATATTCAAAGTTCAGCAGCTCTGAGTTTAAGCAAAACTAACATGTACAGTATAGTATAAGCATATATCACCTATCATATTTATTATTGTGCATTACTTTAAGTATTACTAAGGATAACAATCATTCTGGTTTCTCACTTTTGTCTACCCTGCCCTCTGGTAAGTGTTATAGGAGCATTAAGGCGTGTACCTTCAGATTCAGTGACAGCTTCTTCCTGCAAGCTGTGACATTATTGAATTCTGCCTCTAGCACTGACGCATGCTGATGTTTTTTGCACATTGCTTGTGCTGACTTCTATCTTAGTTGTATGTTATTTAACTTTGTTGTTGTTGCTGCTGTTGTTCTGTTTAGGTTTGGAGCATACATGCAAATAAGCATTTCATTGCACTTTTGCATATGACACATAAACTGATAAATTTTAGTTTTCGTTCCTTGTCTTCCTGTGGGTTTTCAGAGACAATTCAAAATACTGTTGGTCACCTTTAAGGGGTTGAATGCTTGTGCTCCTGACTATGTCAGTGAACTGGTTAGTGTGTGCTTTTTGTGCTGTGTCCTTATTACAGTTCCTGACTATGAGACTCTCAACACTAGGAAACCATGTGGAATGATCTCCAAGCCCACCTTAGATCATGCAAGACAGTCAGCACTTTAAAATCGTGTCTTAAAACTCACTTTTAAAATGAATGTACTATATGAAAATATGTGTTCTTATCTCTTTTGTTTGCTAATTTGTATTATAAGGCACCTTAAGATGATGTACCAATAAGGGCACAATGCAAATTTAAGATTTTTATTGATTTAACTTCCTTCAGCAATGAAATGCAGTAGTAAACCTCACATAAAACTAAAACAGATTAAGAATTAGTAATAGGCAAATCTGTTTCTGAAACAAATGGTCAAAATTTCTATTAAAACCATCATGGATACCTTCGGGTGTTTGAGATTAAGAAGGATAGACTTTGACCTTTGTCACTTGACTTTCCTATGTGCTCCATGAAATTGTCTTTGTAGTCATAAATTATTTAAGATTTTATATAAACCAGTACTGCTGGTTATTTCAAGTTCATTCTCATTCACTGAAAGTGCAGATAATTGTGGAAAGGTTTGTAATTGTTGTAATTAATGGTAATTGTCGGAAACACAGAAAACCAAAGCTAAAGGATGAACACTTTCACAATAAAAAAATAAGAAATGGGAGATGCTCTAAGATTTCACATTTTCTTTTCCTAATGTTTAAATCTGTAAAAACAATTTTTTAATTTATTGATGACTGTTCAGATTCCATCTTTTTTTAATACCATGCTGAAAGCAGTCCTTTTGATGTATTCCACTATCTAGAATTTTTGACCTTCAATACTAAGGACTACATGACCTTTGATATAACATGAAAATAGTGAATCATCAAGACATTAAACATTTCTGGGCAGTTCAAACACCTAAACCACGGGTGTTGCATTTGTCAGATACAGAATGGTGTTCAGAAAGATTGCTACCATCTAAAGTACTTTGTTTACAGATTCCCAAAACAGTAATAACATTTTAATTTTAAATGGGTGAATCACAGACATTAAGCTTACTGAAATTTTCATTTCTGTGTTACTCGTTCTTACAGGAAGTAAAAACAATTACTATGGCTTTATCTTATTATCATACATTGACTCAAGCATGTACTCTACCAGTGCTCCCTATACTGTTGTGTTTATAGGTAAAGAAAACAACCTGTTTTTTTTTTCTAAGGCTAGTGAGAAAAGCTAGCCTGGTACAATGCTTTTGTTTTTTTAACAGAATGTATGTTTGAACCCTGGCATTTATTTGACAATGTCAGTGTAATCATAATATTTGCCTTGTATTATTCTGGTTAGTGTAAAATGACTTTTAATGTTGCAATTGTCTGCCAAGAGTTTAACCTCTGTTATATTGCTAGAAGTTGAGGTTTGTGGGTTCAGCTTTAGAAGATATTGTATATAACATAGCTGTTTTCCTGAGTGTGCCCTGCCTGCTGCTGTTCTGATACACTGTTGACCCCATGTTTATTTTATCTAGGTATTTAGTTATTCTACCATATCCTAGCTATTACAGTATGATGCCTTCTTCAGAAGTGTAGTCAAGATCGGCTGCACAAGTATACAGTATTTAATCCTAGTGGTAATATAAGACAACCTTTGTTTTGTCTTTGATTACTCCTCCTAGTTCCTTCTGCTGATCACGTTTTTTTTCTAATTATAATTAGTATTATTCTTTTTCTAAATTCTCCCAATACTTTGATACATTTGCTAAAACATAAAAACAGCTTGTAAACATAGATTATTAGAAGTTGATTTGTACTTCTCTATTGGTGTATCCATCCACCCTTCCATTTTCTAATGCAACACTGACAACATGAAGGCACTGACCCTTTTTAGTCTGGACAGAGAAGATTATGAGGGGACCCAATACAAGTATTCAAAATCCTTGAAGTCTTTGACAAATGTCTGAAGAGTGAAAGGCTTAACCATATGGCACAAGTGGAAAGTATGTGGAAGCGCATTTAAATCGAGAACAAGAGCCACTTATTCACCTAAATGTTGTTGAAGTTGAGACCCTAGCTTCTTTCAAGAAATGGCTGGAATAAAGCTACTGTGTGCTCCTGGAACTGTTTTTCCTGCAGAAGTTTCATTTGTGAATCTGTGATTATTAGCAGAAGATTAATAAACTATGCCAGAGTGAATTAGAGAACTAATCTGAAAGATAAATGACAAGGCCTCAAAATCTACCACTGTGACTTCATTAAGTTCAGGAAATGATGCTAGTTTTACAAATGCCAATTTTATTGCACCTTGACTAAAAACCCTAAAATCACATTTATTGCATACACCTATTTGTTAAAGATGAATATATTTAAATGGCTCTGTTTTAAAATTCAATGAACTCTCCATATTTGTTGTGTTGCCTTTGGAGGTAATTTGTTCATGACCAATACGAGGACACAGATGTGTCACGGGAAATGGAATTCAAAAATCAATATGAATGCATATAATATTAGTGCAGGTACAGCAATACTGTGGAAAATGTTTATTCATCTGCCATTTTCACTTCTCTTTTTCTCTAGCTAAAGTAAAAGATGACTATCATGAGAAGTCTTGTACTTTATTTTTGTTACAGTAGTTACTGGCCTATCACATTTCTTGTGGGAGAATAAAATATGTGTATTTTTTTTGGGAGGGGGTTAATTAACAGAATAACAATTATACTGAGTTTTATCATTAATGAGTTACCAGGTTGTAGTAGTTAAGGGCTGTGGGGTCTGTAATCAAAGTAAAAGGAATTTAAAATACTACAGTTCCAACATAATTATAAAAATCAGCTACAGCTGAGGATCTTGCTACACTGGAAAGAGTCCAATGTGGAGTTAGCAGAATATGCTCAGAACTGAAGAATTTGTCATATAAGGACAGATGAAATAAAGAAAAAAATGGAATGCCCTAAGCTCGTAACAGAAAAATGCCTTGGTGAGTTTTGTTTGAAGTATTGAAATTCCTAAAAGAGAATCAGCCAAATCTAGGCAAACATATACTGCACTCCAGCTCCAACGTAATAAATGGTAAGGAGAAAACCACACACAGTAAATGGAAATTTTAGATAAGTTCATTCAGGATTCATCAATTTGGGCTTTCCTATGTGATTGTGAGAGTTTGAAGTGCCCAATTGCGATGCCAGTGCTGATTCCCAGGAGTCAAGTAATGGTTTGATGAGGTTCTGGGGTCAATATGCTAGTTGAAACCACATAAACAAAAAGAGCCAAATGACCTTCATTCACTACAGTTTTTTTTTTGTTTTTTTACATGGCGCACCACTAAATGCCCCCAGGCATATCTTCTGACAGACACTAATTAGTTCTTATACCTTATTGAACATGAGGCATCTTATAACAAAGTAAAGGCTGTATCCTGTTTCTGCTAATAATTATAAATGATGTTCTTCCTAGTAAATTAAATTCTGTTTTTCCATTTCATCTGCCATTAGTACATAGAGGGTATGTTTGTTGCATTTATCATATCCATCAATGCAACCTAAGAAGAATATTAATGCAATTCGTTTAACCCCTAGTCTTGACAGGTTAAGACAAAACAAGTGTCAAGTGTCAATACAAGTGTCTTCTTTACTCATCTTTCTCATAATTTGCTTCACTATGACAAACTCTTCACAATAAGAATAATGTTTTTTTTTCAGTTAATCCACATGAACATACAGCATTTTGTTTCAATGCAAAATTTTATTAATTTTTTCTTTGACAATATACAGTAGCATGTTTTATATTCCCAAAATTATGTCTAAGTAAATAAAATTATACCTGTAATTTAGCAGTTACAGTATGTCAAATTCTAATAAAGACAGAATAATCCAACAAATATGAAGGGGCAGCATAATGTACTTAATATTTTAATGTTGACTTGCCTGGTTGAGGAAATTACACAAATCACAGAGAATATTTATACGCAGGCGAACAGAAGTGCGAGATTATAGTTTGACCTCCTCCCAACTCCTGTTAAATCACACCATTAAAGTCTTAAATCAAATTAGAAATTAGAATTAGAATTCTAATAAAAAAAAAAATCTGTTTTGAAAATCTTACTGTTGGTGTTATAAAAATGGGCACATAAGTATCATTTACATTTGAATAACTTTGTTTTGAAGCAAACCTCTAGTGATAGTTGAAAGTGAAACCTAAGTTTAACTTAATAGGTTTCTGTGAAAGGTGGGGGAATATTAAATACTGTTTTTTCTACATCAACTTTGTAATTCACTACAGAATTTGTTTTGGTTTGCAGTTTGCAGTTGCAAACTTGCAGAGAAGTAAAGATTAGGAATTTATTTTCAGCTCAACAAGATGTAGGGCTTTCTTGTCATTTAAATACTTGGTTTGAGCTCATTTTTTGAATCCTTTAGAAAGATCTAATTAACTTTATTATCATGTAATATTTGTAATAAATGTAATATATAATAAATAATATATAATACATGTAATATTTACATGTAATCATTGTAGGACAAATCGTCAGTGCATAAAACTACTTTAAAAAATCAACTTTTTTCCCATCCTTATCACTGGTTTGAATCAAAGGTTTAGAAGCCCAGATTTCAATGAATGACTTCTTTAGACCTACTGTAGGCTGTGTCCTCCTACCCAATGGAAGCCCAAGGTTTATAATTTAGGATTTGCCATGGGATCAAACATTTGATTTAATATTTTGCCAAGTTTTGCAAAATACCAACTATGATTTAATTTAGCTAATCAGTACCCTACAAAGGAGTTAATTTACCAGATGTTCTACTGAGGAAAGAAAATAATCAGCAAAGTTAAAGTGTAAAAGAAGCATAGTAATGGGAATCACATTTAATGTAGCTGTTTTCTTAAAATCCTTATAGGGATTATCAAATTTAGTATTTCCCATAAAATGTTGTAAACTGCTTTCACATCACATAATTACTGCCCATGAAGCATGTAAGTTATGCACTATTTAAATTAAATGTATTTAGAATCATTCATGGGACAGAATTTTTTCAAAGGCACCAACTAAGCTTTCATATAGAAAAATGTGATGCTTCTTTAAACAGATTGAGAATTAAGTGAAATACTGATAGAATATATGGAATTTCATAACAAGAATGTTTTCATCTGTAGTGTAAATGCATTCAGTGACTATTGAGGGTCTATCCATAATGTTTAATAGATACAATGCCACAGTTTCAGCAGCATTCTAGGCCAGTACATTCCAAAGTACATGCAATCACATTTAAATATATCTGAAATTGCCATTATGACATTGCAATTCTACTTTTATGTATTATATTTCCACACCCTGAATCCATACGCCAGACGTTTACTGTGTTCATTGACGTCGTATGAAAAAAATAACATACTATACTGCAAAATGTGAAATTTGTGGAAAACCAAGAAACATGTAAATTATATCAGAATGTTTATCACGGATGTCAGAAGGGATGAACCGTTGAATGGCAGGAGAGCAGAAAAAGCTTTGGGTTTTAACTTCAGAGATGTATGTGCCTCTGTGAAGAGTTGATCTCTTATATCCACCTATGCCAAGTATTAATACTTTAATTAAATATTGGAATGGCTGGCACAGTGGTACAGTGGTTATTGCTGGGGCCCTGGGTTCGATTCCTAGGGTGCTATATGCATGAAGTTTGCATGTTCTCCCTATGTGTACATGGGTTTCCTCTGAGTGCACTTTCCTCCCACAGCACAAAGACATGCTGGTGGGTTGATTGGCTTCTGTTAAATGTACCCTCGTGTGAGTGGGTACACTCTGTGTCTGTGTCTCTGTGTTCCCCATGAATGGACTGGTGTCCCATCCAGGGTGTATCCCGCCTGGTATCCAGTGCTTCCTGAGATAGGCTCTGGGCCACCATGACCCTGAATTGAATAAATACTGTAGTTATTGATATGATGAATCAATATGATGTGATGAATCTATATGAAAAAGTGCATCATATTCTGAGGTCTCAATGTTGTTTCCCTTCATATACATTTTGAACTGCTCTTGATCTTGGTCTCTTGACTTTAAAGTTTTGATTTTGGTTGTGATAGTAAATTCCTCTCCTGGAACGTTGTTACAAAACTCATTTTACTTCAGGTTCAGCTTTCTTTCTGAGAAATCGATTTGGTGGTTTTAAACACTCTTAAGTTTGTGTCCTGGAAGTATTCTGATCTCTTT
Source organism: Lepisosteus platostomus (assembly GCF_059453375.1). NCBI lineage: Eukaryota > Metazoa > Chordata > Actinopteri > Semionotiformes > Lepisosteidae > Lepisosteus > Lepisosteus platostomus. The sequence continues at coordinate 34,672,825 of NC_142616.1, read as the reverse complement.
TTTATCTCTTCCCAGAACAGGCATATTGTAGATGTTTGAAGAGACAAAGAGTTATTTTCACAATAATAACAAAATCTGGGAACATAAATATTATTTTCACAATATTTCGACTTCGTTTGCACTTGATTAACTCAGCATGAATTCATATACAAAACAAAACTCTGTGAATGTCACTATTACATTTTTATCTCACCCCTGAGAAAAACAAATTTGCCAGAATTCACTGCCTAAGCCAGAATTCTCTCTAAAAATGAGACATAAATAATCAACATGAAAACATCAGTATTGTCCATTAAGAAAAAAAAAGTGGTTTATATACTTTGGAAAATGTATTCATTCTTTGATTGATGTAAGGGACTAGTTTAAAAAAAAAGCACACGCATATTTTATTCTCTCTTGTTTATACATATGTTAGACGTTCCAACGTGAGAAACCACAGAAAGCATCTTTGATCTCTTTCACTTACAGGAAGTATGGATGGAATGTACAGTAGCCTTGGATAGTGCTCAGTACCTGCTGAGTGTTCCTACTTTAAATAGCAACCGTGGAGCCTCAAATGTGTTTGAGAATGATTAGCTTGTGCAATCAGTAGATAAATGTGCTGTCCTTTCACCAGCAGGTTTCTATGAGGCAGATCCCTAGAGGGACTGCAACACTGAAGGCAGCAAAAATAATGTCTATCAGACATGCTAATGGTTTATAAATGTTTTAATAGCAATCACATAAAAATGCAAGCAGACAAAAACAAGTCTTTAACACCTTTGCACCAGTAGGCCACTTTAGTTTAGGCAGGCATTTGCATTCTCCAAATTAAAATAAAGCTTATTATCTTAAATTAAAAGAGTGGACTTTGAGAATAAAGGAGAAAATACTTAATGAATAAAATACTGTTGGATATGTAAAAGGTATTGGCCATAGCTGTATTACTTTAAAATAAATCAGTCTATTAGAATTTCCAAGTCTTGATACTTTTGTGTCAATGAAGTGTTAAGGTAGAAACTGTTAAAAATTATTTCGTTTATTAAATGAAAGTGGTAATCCTGTTTCCAAATAAAAGGGTAAACCTTTTGGTGTGATTCACTGCAGTATAAATGCAGTTAAAAGGATGGAATGGAAAAGAACATTGAATTCAGTAATCTTTAAATCAAACCAAACATTGTGGTCTACAACTTTAATGGACATTAATCTAAATCTTCCAAGGGGACTAAAATACACTTTAACCAAGTACATTGGTGATGCTTTCAGAGAAAAAGCACTTACTATTGGAGGTATTAGCATATTATTCATATCATATTATATCCTTTAATATATTTTATAGTTTAAACATAATAATATATTCTCAGTATACGTTCTCAGAAAAGTTCAGTATGGAACTATTGTAGATTATAAATAATAGTATTTCAATATATAAACTATTGCTTGCAACTATCTCTAAAAATTATTTACATTTCATAAAGTGAAATTAAAATTAAAAAATGACCAAGTCCTTGGACACTACAAGTAATTTTTTATGGTAGTTATAAGTAGTGCATGGTTCAGCAGGGATCAAAGTTATGTAAAAGCAGGAAAACAGATTAATTTCTTATTCATCTTTTCTTTGTTCTATCTTTTAATCTCTCATTCTGCCACCCTCACAAAAAAACAGGTTTGATGAGAGGTTTTGAGAATACAGCAATATTCAATCTGTAGTTCATAAAAGTGTGCTATTTTTAATGTAATGTGCTCGTTGGTTTATGGAAGTGGAGCAAGGTCATTGCAAATCTTCTTGCTCCTCTTTTGCTATGAACTGTTTAGACTTCTGATGTGCCCTGAAAAGTGTTGAAAAAGGTTAAAACTAAATAAGCCAACAGATAACTAATGTTGTAACAGGTAGAAACTGTTAAAAATTGTTTAGTTTATTAAATGAAAGTGGTAATCCTGTTTCCAAATTAATGGGTTTATTCCATGCTGAAAAGAAAAGAAAGGAAACTCAACATTTCGGCCATGGAGCCTTCTTCAGGTGTGAAGAAACGTTGTGTTTCCATTCTTTTCTTTTCAGCATTGAGTAAACCCGTTACCTGTTCCTTTGCAGCCTATGCATGCTGACGCAGCTCCCTACTTAAACTACAATAACTAATAATGGCATTTACTAAAGAACATTGTTTTTAGAATCCTTCTTTTGTATGGTAAAATCTGACTCTGAAAAAAGGCCTCTACAATAAAAAGTGTTCTGTTTATCCATCAGAGGCGAAATCCACTATTTCACAAAATAACTGCAATTATATTTTATGCACAGTTCAGACTTTTAAGTACAGGACCCTTTTTTAGAAGTTGTAAAATAGTCATTTCATTTTTATATGCAGGGGAAAAGAAAATAGTTTCTTTTGCCATAAAGAGAGAACATATATTTGAGTTTCCAATCCATATGTGATTCTGACATTGGAATGCTGCCAGATTTCATGATATATTGATCCATTTTCTATCTAGGGTACAGCTCTTTATCACAAAAGGAGTACTGAGATTCATTTCAAAACTTGGGCCAACTTTTGTGCTTCTAATTATGCTGTGTGTAAATCATTTTGTTAGGTTCTTAATTGCATTTCTCTGAAGTCACATTTTTATGCCTTTTCAAACATTGCAGCTTCAGCATGGTTAAGACATTCCTAGACACTCAACTTTACAGCATACAATTTAGACAGGGAACCAACATTTTTTCAATACTTTGGTAATTATCAGTATATTTGAGCAACATCACCAAAGTTAAAACAATTAAATCCATGTCTCATTTGTCTGTTTTTTTTTTGTACAGTTAATTGAAAATATATTAGCAAGGTATTCATGACATCATATTTTGTTCTGCTGTTTATGTGGCCTCGATGATTTTTTTTTTTCATGCATTGTAGTGAAACAGAACATGTTTGAAACAGAACATGTGACAGTTCTATCGGATTTCATAGATCTGTAATGCATTCTTCAAAGCTCTCTAGTGTCCTTGCATGTGAGGCCAAACACACTCTAGATAAGCCAACGTGGCAACAACTGCAGCTTTTGTTTTAGAAAGTGCCTTTCATGACAAGTCGCTGTAAAAGAGCTAAATGAAAAACAAGTGTTTTACTTCTGTAAGCAGCCACAAATCTAACAGACCTGACGGGGACAGGATGTTCAACTCATAGGGCGCTAAATGGTACCCAGGCACCTGCAAGATTTTCTGATTAATGCTATTTCATTTTTAATGCTGAAAATTATTTTGCAAGATTTGATCTTTTTTTTATTTTAGTAGTATTTGATTTAACATGTGCAGATGGCTAAATGTGCTGCATTATGCATAATCAGAAAGCCTGCTTGAGGGCTATTTTCTCAATGTTATGTGTGATTTTTTTCAGAAGACACAGGGAAACGTGACGTATACTTTGAGGCAATGTGCATTAGCCTGAGTTGCTGCCTTTTAAGGGTGTAACTGATACTGTTTTAATATCGCAAAGGAAAGGAAGCAATAAACCAGAAATGCTAATTAGAGTGCCCGTTTCTTATCAAACAAAATGTATTTTGGGTTCACGCATACTTTTGAAGGACTGGCACAGTGGCACAGTGGTTATTACTGGCTTGCAGTGCTGAGGCCTAGGGTTTGATTTTGGGCATACAGTAGGGTGCTATCTGTGTGGAGTGTGTATGTTCTCCCTACGTTCGCATTGGGTTTCCTTCCGGGTACTTCAGTTTCCTCCCACATATGGGTAGGTTAACTGGCTTTGGGAAAGTTGGGCTTAGGTGTGTGACATATGTTTTTGTCTGTCTGCTCTGTGATGGTAAATGTCCAGGGTTTACCTGCTTTGTGTGCTTTGCTTGCCAGGACAGGCTCCTGCTCCCCTGTGACCTTGAATTGGATGAAGTGGTTTGAAAATGGATAGATTGATGGACTATCATGTTTTACAGTAGTATTTTTAAGAGGAAAGAAAAACTAATTTGCTTTTACATTTTTCATCATGTACCTGTAACAGTCATTTTTGATACATGTTGGATTGAATTGCATTTAATGACATTTAATGATCCTTTGTTACAGTAAATAAAACCTTAAATTTAGATTATTTTAATTAGAATTTTGATAATTTCTTGCTAGATACAATCCTAGTTATTGGGGTGTTACTACTTTTTTACCCACACCAAGAAATATTCACTCTGCTGTCTTTGACTTCTCAAAGGCCCAGCCTGAACAGGTGATCATTTAGAGTACGTGTGGAGGAGTGGAGACAAGATTGGACAATGTCAGGATTTAAGGGTGTAACCCCGGCGTCCTGGCGAAATATCCCGTTGGCCCTTACCAGTCATGGCCTCCTTATAATCCCCATCTATGAATTGGCTTCATTGCTCTGCTCTCCTCCCCACTGATAGCTGATGTGTGGTGAGCATTCTGGTGGACTATGGCTGCCGTTGCATCATCCAGGTGGATGCTGCACATTGGTGGTGGTGGAGGGGAGTCCCCATTACCTATAAAGCGCTTTGAGTGGAGTTTCCAGAAAAGTGCTATATAAGTGTAAGAAATTATTAATTATTATTAAGATGCATTAATTGGCTGAGCCCAGCTGGGTTTGAGTGGGTTTAAAACGATGTCATCGTTAATAAGACAACAGTTCCAGAATGTCTTAGTATACTTTGTGACAGAACATTGAATGAATTGTATTAATATAAAAGCTTGAAATTCCAAATCTCCCTGGAATATATTGATTTGTTACTAACTGAAAATGACATTAACATGCAGTTCATTGTGTGAGTGCTGTGATGACAGCTGGTGCACAGTGAATAGCAGGAATTTTCATAAGAGCTACTTGAAGTGTCCATTCTGGCAAATAAAATGACTAATTCAGAATTGCTTTGCAGAGAGGTTAAGGTGACAGTTTTCAGATTATTTTAAAAGCATGTAGGCTTCACTGCAGAAATAGAACTGTTTTTTGGATGTGAATTATGTACTGTATAAAGTTCTAATCTGAAACATTTTACACATATCTACTGTATCAAAGAATCATAGTCTATTTTTTGTCTTTTGACTTTTTAATGTTGCTTTTTATTTTTTATGATCTCATTGTTACTGTTATACATAGACATGAAATAGACTAAATATACTGTACAGTTGATATAATAATGTCATGGTGGAAATGAGTCTCAGCTGAGGAAGTGCATGACATACTGTATAGTCACCCAAATTAAGATTAGCCAAATGAACTAGAATCACACTCTCAATGGATTGGCCCATTATCTGAGCACACAATAGACTGTATATTTTCACAGCCTTGAAAATCCATCCCAGCTGCTATGTCCAGGCTCTGGATGTAATGATGCACTTGAGGAATTTCTCTTTTATTAACATTATGGGAAACATTTATTTACAACTAACATACCAGAATACAACAGGGAGGAGGCAGTTTGCCAAGGCAGCCATCAAGCCGTTTCTGTTTCCCATGGCTTCTCTCAGAAGAGATGAAAACAGTTATTAGGAAAATTGAAATCTTGCCCAAGCAGAAATGCATGTTGCATGTCAAGAGACATGCTTCTTCAAGAACCCTGAAGCAAATTCCAGAAAAGGCAAACCTAGAAAACCAAAAGGCAAGAACGTCATTTCACTAAGGCTGCGGTTATCGTTAATTTATTTTCTTTCCAGTGTTGAAAGCCAAGGTATAGAATGTTGACCACAAGCTAAATATACCGTAAAGTTCCTTTGCAGCCTACGCATGCTGACGCAGCTACCCACCTAAATATACCATAGATCATTAATTTGGTAAACACATGCTGTTTGCATTCAACTGAGATAATTCGATAATAAAATTTCTATGAAAGTGAGATTGTCTTAAAACAGTCTGAGGCAGCATGGTGTTAGCACTGCCTTATAGCTCCTGTTCCTGGGCTTCATTTCAAGATGGGGCATTTGTGTGTGTGGAGTTTACACGTAATTCTCATGTTCAAAGGGATTTTGGCTGGGCACTCTTGTTTCCTCCAACCTACCACAGGTATACAAATTGATATTGATTGGCTTCTGAAATACAGCCTCTTTCTGGTTTCTTAGGGAGCGTTAAGGGAATTATATAGAAGGAATTATTCCTGTACAGACAGTACTGCTTAAGGGACTGAAGCAGTACAGAACCATAAGAGCTCAATGAAACCTGATGAATTCCCCTCATCTTTGGATGTTCTGATGTTTCACAATATGATCAAATAATAGAGCTTCCAATTCACTTCATTGTAGGATTTGTGCACAAACATAGTGTAACAGCTACTGGAAGGGATTATTGAGTTGTTTAATGAATTTAGAGACAATGGTCAACATCTAGCTAGTGTCACCATTTGCAGATCTCTTCAAAGCAAGTAGAATTAATGTATGAAAAGCAAGGTGTTTGCAGAGCTGTAGTTGGTCTCCGAGTCACATTGATTAAAGGAATCCTCTGGTTTACCTTGGTTAATTACGTTCTTAGTGAATGATTAAGAGTCATTAACTGTTCAGGACAACAGCATAAAGAGACAGATGAGTCAGACAGGGAAAGAGAGAGAGGACATGGGAAGAGACAGACATAAGGAGAGAGAAGAGACAGTGCCAGGCAAGAGGTTCTTGTTCCAAACAGCCCTCAAGACCAGATGCGAGTTAAATATTTGGACCTTGTTAAGAGAGCTTGCCTTTTGGCAGGCAGGAAAATCACGAAAATCTGATTTGCTGTATTGAGAATCCTAGGTTAAAATGGCCTCTCCTGGTTGGTGGATGCGTTTTGTAAGAATAGGTTTCCCTATTCTTCCCTTCACTTTGTAGCATCCAGAGAGAGTTAACTGTAGGTTGGATTCTGTTTAGTTGAGAAGACAGGTTTATCTCTTTTGTTGGCCCGTGCAGGTGTTATATAGTATATTGTTTTTGTTATATTGGAAAATCTGGTAGCAGTCTGGGGTTTTTCTGGTTGGTCAGTATGCACTGTAGGTGTTGGGCATACCTTGCCTATTGAGATTAAATGCCTATTAATTGTTTGTAAATAAAGTAACTTGAATGCTGTGTGTGTATGTTTAGTGTGTTAGTATTATATAACAAACATAAATTGTTGTTATTAAATATTTGTTTAACCAAGTGTGCCTGACTTATTATGCTTTTCACCAAAGCTGTGCCAGAGAACACAAAAATGCTCGGGTATATTCTTGGCTTATCTATACAATTTGGGGTAATGATTGATTAATTTACTCATTGATTTACCCCCTTGGTCTATTTTCTGTAATTCTCTACTTTCATAACCCCGTATTGGTAATAATATTTCATTTAAAATTTTTTCAGTTATTTAATTAAATTGTGAGGTCCAGTATTTAACTACCTATGGCCTGGGATTACCAAACAATATATTTTTTGTGCTTAAAGCACTGGAGTTGTCCTATGCAAATGCTAAAATAGCAGACAAAAACAGATCATTTTCTAGATGTCTTCAATATAAATTCACCATGGCGCTAAAATTCACACAGCATTGCCAGACAGTAGATAAATGTCAGCTTTCAAATCCATCTGTTCATTTTTGTTCCGTTCACCCAGTGAACGTGATGAGCCTGTGCAGTTGAATGGCCTATACAATTCCTGCAATGAAGCATATTTACTTAATTTGGGCCCCTAAGAATTTGCTATGTCTTGCAAATAGACTAACAGACTAATTTGAAAATAGTGGCGCATCGTTAAGACACAAATCAAGTGTCTCCACCTTATATTTGGCAAAAAAACATAACCTCTGTCACACAGTACAAAAGTCAGTGGAAGGGTATTTGTCATGTAAAATTAATTAATGGTTCTTCTGTGATGTTGTTGAGGAAGCTGATAAAACCAAAGTTTGTATTGGCAGCAATTCGTTTCTTTGAAGATGGATAGAAGAGGAATGATAAGTTGGGGTTTTGAACTGATAAAGTAATGCAAGCAAAAATATTGGACACACAAAAGAATGTGGCAATATGTAATGTCAAATTTGTAAAGTGGATACAGTACATCTACTGAATAAAATATCGCCTTCTGACTTGTAAGAAAAATAAAGTTGGAATATTAGATATTAATAGTTTTGACGGTGGTAGAGTAGCTCTTAAATCAGCTGAGTTTAACCGTTGAATCCATTTAATTTAATATCCTTATCTCATATTTTATTTTTCTTTACTCTTGAGGCATAATGTTGCCACAAACCTTATAAAATTCTAATTATCTGGTGTTGGGATTTTGTGGCAGTGCTTCATTCTCCTTTTCTAAAACATACGTATGACAGTGAAATAATGAAATAGCTCCTATTCCTTTTTTTGTACTTTCTTCTACAGAATTCTGTAGTTAAAAACTGGCCATGCTTAAGAGTTTTGTTTTCATGCCAGCATGCTGTCTTGTTAACACTGTCAGTTTTTATGTATACACTGTATATATCTGTCTTTTCTCTACTATCTTTTCTGACTGTGAAACTATTTACATTGGTCAGTGTTATATATTTGTAAACATTCCTTCTATTTTTAGACAATCATGCTGAATGAAACAGCCAACTTCTTTCTTAGTAGGAATTTGGTGGTGACTTAAAGTAAGGCAGTCATACGTTTCTTTCCTTTTCATATGCTCTATTTGAAGTAAACAATATTTTGCAGAAATCAAAACCACACATCAGAACCTGTGAAGTGTAGGGAACCATATTACATCACTGACAGTAAAAAATTAGAGGGAATGCCAAAATCAGCAGTCATGTTACTCACTTCTATAGTAGTATAATAGCAACAGTCCAGATGGCTGTGCCGGTCTTGTAGCATATTGAGCAGGGTGTGAGCAGCAGCATGTGGCATATTAGAAGTACCTTTGGACAGTTAAACACACTTGAATGGTGAATCTGTAGCTGCAGAAGAGGAGGTGTGTCTGGGTAAAATTGTTCACAGCAAGTTGTATTGGATGATATATGAGATTCTTGCCTTTAGGTATGACTCATGTCAGGTTGTCAGTCTGAATCAGCAATCTAAAGTCTGTTATGTCTCTATAAATACTGTATGTGCTCTGTCAAATTCAGACCTCAATTTTCTTTCAATCTCCCCCTACTGACCAAAAGCCCAGTAAACACTTTTAAAGTGTTTCATTTTGTAGAAAAAAAAGACTACAGGCAGATCTGAACAGGTAAAGACCTCTATAGATCTCTTGGTTTGCTCTTTCAATTTGAATCCCTCATTTACATTTGTTATTCTAAGCTGAGAAGCAAAACACAGTTAAAAACTATAAAAAACACCTGTGACATACTCTATATAACTCACACATAGAACCTGAACCCTACATCAGGCTCATCAACAGTGCCAGCAAACAGGACACACAGATGAATGAAAAGGGCTCTGTTGACAAATATTCATTCCATTATCTGACCTAAACACAAAACAATGATATTCCTATAATAGTGCATTAACACATTGAGTGTAATTATTTGTTGGTTGTTTTACTGACCAGTAACTTGTGTTATTTATGTTAATGTTCTGTGCTTTTGAAATTCTTATTACAGAGTCTTTACCATTAAGATCCTGTGTATGGTCTTGTGATATAATTAGCCTTGATTTAAATGAATGGGTGAAGCTCTAGATGTAAAAGACCGTGCACAAGTTTGAATCAGGATTGGGAGTTGGAATGGGAAAGGGAGTAGTATGAGTGCGAATAAGAGCCGTGTCAATATGTCTCGGCATGATTGTTCAGTTCAGCCACTATTTATTCCCTTGCTATCACAGCCACACTACCAAAAGCAGTTCTTAGTGACATTATTATTATAAATGCTTGCAGATGAATTACAGGAACACTTACAATTATAGTAACTTTTAAAGTTATAATCTGAGGACAGTAAAAATAAAGCCAGGCTTCAGTGATTCAAGTGAACGAGTGAGTTGAGAAGAACAAATGTCTCTTTGGGAAGGTACAATTTGTTTGTGTTGTATACTGACCCAATGTGGTACTGCAAGTTCAATTAACTTAACTTGTACCTGCAGCACCTTTAATACATGGGGAGATTGGTGCCTGTGAACACACACACTGTTCACACCTGAGATTTCCAGTTTCATTTGTGTAGATTGCATTGCAGTATTGCATTGCAGTATTCATGAAGTAAGGGTATGAGTCCTTGACTCTGAGTAGTGAATGAAAATGTAAAAGTAAATGTCAGTCTTCTGAAACATTTAATATTGTTTTTGTAAGCCACCACTTCAGCAATGGTTTCTAGATTATAGAATTTATACCTCGATAACTGTGGGATGTTGACCAACCTAGTAAAAATCAGTCTGATAAAGAAAATAAAATCATTTTCTTTCCTGGAACTAACATAGACAGTACAATAGTCCAAGTCTGTGTTTCAAGGGATACAGGTCAAATTTCTAATTATGCTTTTTTGCCAGCACAAAAATGGATAAACTTTGATCATTGGCCTCATTCTCTTCTGAAGTCCATACACTTCACCACAAAGCTTGGCACATACTGTATATTCTTGCTGAATATAGAAGAAACAGCTGGGCCTCTTCGATCTCCTTTGTTGCCTGATGTTTTCCATATGGAAAGAGATCTAGCTTATAGAGGAATGGTATAAAGACAATTCATTAACAGTTCTGCCATGTATTTAATACTAATATTTTATTGAATTAGACATTTAGATTTGGCTGTCTTCTTAATTAAATTCATAATGAGTGCCATGTGCCTGTTGCTTTATAGTTGTCTCATTCTCTTGGAACATTAGTTGGAACAACAGGGGCTGGGTGAAAAAAATGTCAGAGTTATAAGAGTCATGAATTATTTAGGTTCTCCAGGATGTACGTTATGTCTGTAAAACCATAGGAAAGATAGAAAATGGGGTGAACATACAGAATGCCTTGCTCTCTAGGCTGTTAGGAGCTGTGACTTCCCAGAATTCATTAGTCATTAGTGGTTGATTGTAAATATTTTGAGGGCCACTTGTGACTCATGTCCCACCTTTCCCTCATTTTTAGGATGTGTAGAATTTTCTGTACCATTTTCTAAATGATCAGAATGTAAAATTACAAACAAAGCAAAAGCATATAAAACAGAGTACAAAAAGAACATATTCAGCAAGAACAAAAATGGAAGCATAAGAACTGATAAAGAATTTTACAGCCTGCCCTCCTAGTAATGCAGAGCCCCGAAACATAAACTTCATAGAAAGAAAATAAAATTAAGTGGAACAAGAGCTGTCCTGTAGCTGTCCTGGGTGCTGAAATCATTGTCATACTCTTCTGGCACTAAAAAGAAAGAATGGAAGAGTACAAAAACAAAACATTCATGAAAAATAAAAGCCTCCACCTTCTATTATGTTTCATCTCTCTCTGTAGAGAAATTACTTCATCTACTTTTACAGTTCCAGACATCTGCTGAAAACAACATTTTGCATGTTCCCATGGAGGCATTCCCACAATATTAATGGATTTTCTCTCTTTCTCTGTTTTAGGGGAGGCGTTTTAAGTTCAAAGAATTAACAATCTTATTGCAAATGTGAAAAATCTTTGACTTAAGATTAAAACTCCTTACAGTTTGAGTGTGTTTGCATGCTTGTGTGTCTGCACAGACTAGTGGTAGAAAGAAGTGAAAACCTTAATCTGTTGATGTTTCATGTAATTAAATTAGTAAAAATTAATGGCATACAGGCATACATGAAATTGATATGTTACAAACTGTGTTCTGGAAAACACATTAAAAGCTGTAAGTACTAGCTATATTTCCATTTGCAACATATCCTGTTTTTATTTCATTTTTTATGTAGGGTATCCATGGCTTTAAGACAATTACAGTGTTATAGTGAGGAGGAGAATACAATTTATTTTAAGGATATGTTATTTCCAGTATTTTAAGTGAGTTTCTTTCACCTAAACTTATTTTGTACTGGCATCTGATAATTTCTGTTATCAAATGTAAATTAGCAAAAAGATCACACATCCAAACTCCAAAACATAGACTTAAACCCAGCAGCCATATCAACCTGCAACTCAGCAGGTCTGTGCCTGGTCAGTACCCGGATGAGAGACCTCTTGGGAAAAGCTAAAGTTCCTCCTGGAAGTGGTGTTAGTGGGGCCAGTAGGGGGCAATCACCAAGCGGTCTGTGTGGGTCCTAATGCCCCAGTATTGTGACAGGGACACTATACTGTAAACAGGCGCTGTCCTTCGGATAAGACATAAAACCGAGGTCCTAATTCTCTGTGGTCATTAAATATCCCAGAGTGTTTCTCGGAAAGAGTAGGGGTGTTACCCCGGTGTCCTGGCCAAAATTCCCATTGACCAATCATTGCCTCCTGGTAATCCCCATCTATGAATTAACTTCATCACTCTGTTCTCCTCCCCACTGATAGCTGGTGGGTGGTGAGCATACTGGTGACCTAAGGCTGCTGTCACATCATCCAGGTGGGTGCTGCACATTGGTGGTCCCCATTGCCTGTAAAGCGCTTTGAGTGGAGTGTCCAGAAAAGTGCAACAGAAGTGTAAGGAAATATTATTATTATTTCCAGATTGTTACAGTATGCCACGCTCCCCAGGTAGAACCCAGAGCACGATCCAGGAGTAGTAAGAACCCAATTTCCGAGAAAGAAGCAGTCAAGACCCGGGGGAACTGTAAGCAGCGTGCTGACAGTTAACAGCTGGGCAATGCTGTGCGTACAAGAATCGGGCAAAACGGAGAGCGTGCTCAGAGAGCGTGGAGCAGCCTGGGGAAACAGAGTACCACACAGGGTTGAAATCTGAAGCAAAGGTCGTAACCGGGGGAGACATAGCAGACAAAGCCAGCGAGGATCTGGGAGATAGGTTGAGGGTTTAGTCCAAGTTCAAAGCCACATACACACAGCAAAGTCACAGGGGTGATGTGGCGGACACAGTTGGGCACAAAGCAGGGGCCAGAGAACAAGAAAAGTCAGACATGTGGAAAAACTCAGAGATGAAGATTGAGGATCTCAGTGTCCAAATTCAATGACAGAGCCCCGAGCTCTGCCAGGTCTGAGTATTTATTCTGAGAAGCACCTGAAATGGGTATGGTCGTAAACTGACTCCACCTGCTCCAAGTCTCCAGGCAATTAGTTTTCTGTGGCACCTGCAGGTGGGAGACAGGTTTATGATGATGTCTCTGGCTGTTGCGCCACAGCTAGCTCACTGCACAGTTTAGTTGAGCTCAGTTCACAGTTGAGTAAAATGTTGAGGTCACATACCTCTGTGCAGCAGTGGTCTTTGGAAAGAGAGAAAATACAGATTTCATACTTTGCTTGAGAAATAAACCTTACATCTGTGAAGAGCAAGATGAAATTGTTAATTAAGCCTGAGCTAATAACACAGTGTATTTACATTTTAGAATGCATTTCATAAAGAGCCTCAAAAGAGGTTAATCATGAATGGATTACTATTAAAATGTATATGAATTTCAAAGCATTTTACCAAAACCAGAAATTCAATCAAGAGAAACTCTTCTACAATATGTTAAGAACTATTGTGACAAAATAGAGGAATGCCGAAATTCCATTGGCCTTAAAGGCCAATTTCAAAAGTCTATAGATGTTACATTGTACAGTATATATTGTAACGCAACGGGGGCTCAGGCGGGCGCCCTTGCCGCATTAGGTCGGCCCCTGCACCGTCCGGGGCTCGAACCCGGGACTTCCGCGTCTCTCTGCAGCGACCTAGCCCCGTGAGCCAAAGAGAGATCTCCCCACAGCCCAGTAGCTGTGGTCCTGCTATCACAGGGAAGGGCGGTGACGTCACCCGCTCTGGTACGCCGGCTCTTACACAGTGCTTGTCGGCCGTAAGCGTTACACTCTCCCCCGCTTAAATCGCCGTCCCCGGCGAAGGGCTATCCCACCCCGCTTCTGACACCAATGTAACGCAACGGGGGCTCAGGCGGGCGCCCTTGCCGCATCTGGTCGGCCCCATCCCGACTGGAGGCTCGAACCCGGGACTTCCGCGTCTCTCTGCAGCGACCTAGCCCCGTGAGCTAAAGAGAGATCTCTCTACAGCCCAGTAGCTGTGGTCCTGCTATCACAGGGAAGGGCGGTGACGTCCCCCGCTCTGGTACGCCGGCTCTTACACAGTGCTTGTCGGCCGTAAGCGTTACACTCTCCCCCGCTTAAATCGCCGTCCCCGGCGAAGGGCTATCCCACCCCGCTTCTGACACCAATGTAACGCAACGGGGGCTCAGGCGGGCGCCCTTGCCGCATCTGGTCGGCCCCATCCCGACTGGAGGCTCGAACCCGGGACTTCCGCGTCTCTCTGCAGCGACCTAGCCCCGTGAGCCAAAGAGAGATCTCTCAAGCCCAGTAGCTGTGGTCCTGCTATCACAGGGAAGGGCGGTGACGTCACCCGCTCTGGTACGCCGGCTCTTACACAGTGCCTGTCGGCCGTAAGCGTTACACTCTCCCCCGCTTAAATCGCCGTCCCCGGCGAAGGGCTATCCCACCCCGCTTCTGACACCAATGTAACGCAACGGGGGCTCAGGCGGGCGCCCTTGCCGCATCTGGTCGGCCCCATCCCGACTGGAGGCTCGAACCCGGGACTTCCGCGTGTCTCTCTGCAGCGACCTAGCCCCGTGAGCCAAAGAGAGATCTCTCTACAGCCCAGTAGCTGTGGTCCTGCTATCACAGGGAAGGGCGGTGACGTCACCCGCTCTGGTACGCCGGCTCTTACACAGCGCCTGTCGGCCGTAAGCGTTACAATATTATACTAAAGTACATAATTTTTAAGCCATTATAATTAAGGTAAATGATTCCCAAATTATTGTAAGTGGAAACTGGTCATTTATCAGCTTTGGGATAGGTTCTGTCACCTTTATTAATGAGTAGTGTACTGTACATGAATATATAATGGGGTGATTCATTCACAGATTTTATGAGATGCAATAATTTGTCATTTCTCTAGACCTTGCACAAACACATTGTACTTGTACAGCAATGTAAGAGACAGGACAAAAAAGGAGATTAGTACAGTACCTTTACCTGCTTTAATGAGTTACTGCTTTTAGCTAGCCCTAAACTGAACATGCATGTTGAGAATAATTTCCTTGATGACTTGTTATTTTCAGACTAAAAATGGTACTAATCCATATAACATTTTCAGCAAGCAATTAGTTTACTTAAGACAATGTTTTGTTTTACTATTCCTTGTATTTACAGAATGGGTGAATTGCCTTTAAACCACAGAAGGAAATACCATGACATGTTTTTAATAGATTCAGAAATGAAAGAATAAGTATCTATTTCCCAAGTACTTATTTTTAGTTTAAATGTTACTCAAGTGTGACAAGACTATTTAGAATTGTAGAACTAAAATAGGGTTTAGTGATTAAAGATTATCATAATTAACCTTTAACAGTCCACAAGAGATTTTGATTTATGTTAACACGTGCTCACAAATTTTAAAAGTGATTTAATAATAATTCCTTACACTAATATAGGACTTTTCTGGACGCTCCACTCAAAGCACTTAACAGGTAATGGGGACTCCCCTCCACCACCACCAGTGTGCAGCACCCACCTGGATGATGCAACGGCAGCCATAGTGCACCAGTATGCTCACCACACACCAGCTATCAGTGGGGAGGAGAACAGAGCGATGAAGCCAATTCATAGATGAGCATTATTAAGAGGCCATGATTGGTGAAAACCAATGGGAAATCTGGCCAAGACGCCGGGGTAACACCCCTACTCTTTTTGACAAACACTCTGGGATTTTTAATGACCACAGAGAGTCGGTTTTAAGCCTTATCTGAAGGACAGCACCTTTTTACAGTACAGTATGTCCGTGTCACTATACTGGGGCATTAGGATCCACACAGCCAGCAGGGTGGGCGCCCCCTACTGGCCCACTACCACCTCTTCCAGCAGCAACTTTAGCTTTCCCGGGAGGTCTCCCATCCAGGTACTAACAAGGCTCATACTGTACCTGCTGAGCTTCAGTGGGCTGCCAGTTGTGAGTTGCATTTATCAGATGAAAACTTTATTTTAAGTCAATTAATATATGGTGTATATTATTATATATCAGTTATTTCATGTTGTGCACAAATTGTTATCTCATAATCCCTTAAGAAAAGTGTCTAAGGAATTCTGTGTAGTTTCCATATTGAATTGGTTTTATGATGTAGTTCCATAGAATATGTGCTTTTCCTCTGACCATTTCCGTGTAATTATAAATGTTACCTGTTAGTGTCAGTTTCTGTTGCCTTTTGTAATCATCCTAATTATCTCATCTATGCAGAATCTATTACTTAACCATCCTGTACCACTGTTATTTGCACTAAAAACAACGTTTTTTACATTTCAGGCTCTGCAGAGCATCCAGTACAATTCATGTAGATTTTTTCCAGTTCTGTTTCTGCTTGTATTTCTTATTTTTTACAAAAAATGGTAGACAGTTTCCGTTGACAAGAACAGTCTTAATAAATTAAGATTAGATGAATCAGTGTTAAACAATATGCTTTTTATTCATAATATTTGCATTTTGTTCACTTAATTTAATCACGTATGCAGTGTTTCTCATTCAGAAGCACATGTCTGTAATGTCTCAGTTCTTCAGGTTTCATTAGCATCTTCAGTCATGGCTAAAGATGATCATTCGTCTTGACTAATGAGACCAGAGCAGAAATGGTTCAGTTAAGTAACTGAGATGATAGACTGAGTAACAAGAATAAGACCTACATCACCTTTCCAGAACCCTGATGTATCAGTAGGACAATCAGCATGTGTTAGGACCTTGGTGAAGGTGCTGTTTTCATTTCCACAGATGTAGATGCACTGTATGAAAAGATGTGATTTCACACACCTATATTTTAATAAGGGGAGTGGTTTGGCCCCTGTTAGCTGTTAGCCATTAGCTTTCCCTGAGACACAGTTTGGATTTCTTGTAACTTTTCCAATCACAACCATGAATGTTCTAAGAAAATTTCGTTAGAGTGCAAGCAACCATGACCCTGATAAAATAGAAAGGAAAGTGGAGATATTAGCAAGAAAAGCTGCACTGGGTTTTCTTAATAATGCAATGCTGCAATCTACAGGGAGAAGATGTATTGTTTTCTGTTCCACAGTTAATGACTTTAGATGAGGGATGAATGTTAGATGTAGGTTGTAGTTTTCCATTCTGTCTGCTGAACCTGGATATCTGCAAGCATTGACTGGTATGTTCTATCCCCATTCTTTCAATGTTGGTGCTTAATTTCAAAGTCTGCTGATCTTAGTCTTTGAAATGTGACTGAATTAAAATTTTGAGGATTCCTTTGTCAAATATTAATTAAATAAGATTGAATTCTGTCACTCTTGTTTAATGTTCAATGGCTATGATTAGCACTTTCACTTTTTTAATTTTCACTCAGATGAGAAAAAAATAAATGATGAGATCCTTCATGTTGTAACCTGTAAAAGAACTAAATTAAACATGAGCTAATGCTTTTGACTTTTGGATATCTTCGAGAAAGGATACCCCAGCGTGTGTTCTAATTTCTCATTTCTCAACCTCCCAGACAAAGCCTTTGCCAGACTCTTGGATAGGAGACTGTGTGTTACCTTGAATTCCTAAAGAACAATATGAATTCCGTCCCTGTTCTATTGCATATTCAGTACTAGAGGTCTTGAAGGAGTTAGCCATTCTGAACTACCTCTGTTTAATGCCTGGAGAAGGCAAGGCAGCTGTATTCCTTGAAAGGTCTTGTGGTAGGTCCTGAAAGAGTATTAGTTACCTTTGCCACTTCTACATTCCATCTGGTTCCTTTATGATCTGTTCTCTTATTTTTGGCTTTCAGTGGAATCCATTCAAGATAAGTATTGAATTCAAGTATGTGTCTTGTCTATGTTCCTGTTTGTGATTGATTGAGGTATGGCTATGGTTATGGCTATGGCAAGGCAATGCCAGATTGCTGAGGAGAAGCCAAACCGGTCTGTGGTGGTAAAGTGTTCAGAGTTTTCAGATGAAGATCTTGGTTTATAGGTCAATAAGTATCCTCATCCTCACCCGTGGTTATGAGTTTTGGATAATGACTGAAAAGTCAAGATAATAGATAAAAGCAACAGAAGCAATGAAAATGAAGTTTCGTCTTATGACTCCTTCCATGAGCACAGCAAAGGACAGGTTCCCCAGGCGGAGTCTGGGTGGGTCAGGATACAGGCAAGTGACAAGAAAAGTCCAGGCAGGCTGGGAATCAGGAGCGGATGGGAAAAGTCCAGAAAAAGGGGAAGGCAGAGGAACACCACTGGGAAACTGCTGGCTGGTGGTTCATAAGTGCAGAGCGGAGCAGGGACTGAACAAGGCAGTGTCGGATTGCTGAGGAGAAGCCAAACAGGGCTTAAATAACCTACAGTACCTGCAGCAAGCTTATTTCTCATTGCTTTCATTACATTCAGGTGATTCAGGTGCTACGAATATATTGTCTCCTCAGCAACTGGTATAGGACAGGCAGGACGGAGGAGGTCTCACTGAAGTGCAGCATGACACAAAGTTAATTTGGTCCCCCAAACATTGGTTCATTTAATTTGAGAGGAATACATTAGTTTAGAAGTCCACTCAACCCATTTTTAACTTCATTGTTTGTATGATTTCCCATTTCTTAAGCGCATGGCATGTTTTATGTATGACATTACAGCAGTATATGTGTTTTTATATTAGTTTGGACTTCCAAACTAATTTATTCCTGTTAAATAAAATACATTAATAAACACAACACTGTTTGGGGGACCAAATTAACTTTTGCAAAGAACAAAGCTTTATGTCATGCCTGCCCCTGTGTGTGGAATAGCTTATTGCAGTGGGGAACTACTATTGTACCTTTAAGCAAGACACTTCCCTCTGATTACTTCAGTAAAATTACCCACCTGAAGAAATGTAAGTTGTCTAACCAACTGCTGGTCACTATTAATTATATACAAGACATATTGTAATTTATCCATCTTGTTATTTCATGGAATACAACAGATGTCAATCAGACTGCAATGAACTTCCCAGATGGACAAATTGCCTATCCTGTATAACAGATGCCACTCTTACACCAGCATCTACGAGTATTAAATTACTAGCAAGATCACGGGTCTCTGTTTCTTGGTATTGCTGTCTGAGAAGGATACAAGGCTACCTGTAGTCTAGATTTCGAATCTGAATTAGACATTTGAGTAAATTACTGGGGAATTACTGTAGATACATGAATAAGAAATATAGAGACCATTGTAATACTGTAGTATGATCCCTTATAGAGGTGCGTTAAACAAGATGACAGTAGGCATTCTCATTACAATGTGTAGCGAACAATTATCTACACACCTGTTAAAAAGTTTCCTGAAAGATACTGTACATCTTCATTTTTGCTGCCTTACCATCACTGACTTTTCATCTAAAATACTATAAGAAAGGGACGATCTAGTAGAAATGTTAAATCCACGTAACATTTGAAAGGTGATAAATTGGCAAGACAAAATGTTTCAGCTTTTACCCTATAACTCTTTTTTTTATTGGAATGTGTCTGCTTGTATTGGTGTCTGCTTCTCAGAAAAAGCCATTATAAATTTTTCTAGACACCATAGTTTATAATATTCATGCAGGTCTTAGTGGCTGTGTGGTAGGTGTTGAAGACACAGAGTAAATAAGCACAGGCACTGAATGATTTAAGAAGCAGTGGTTCTTCACTGTGGTTTAACATTAAAAAAACATGTTTTATCCCAAACTCGAGCATGAGCTTATATTTCTGGATTCCATCTAAGAGAACTCATATTAATAACTGCATCTGAAATATCACAACTACCCCCATTTAGTGTTGTTCCATTACCCTCCTTCATTAGTAAAACAGCGAGTTGCACTAGCTATTTATTCGTCCATGTGCTATGCGGAACAAACAGGGCTCTGGAGATACCAAAACACCATCATGAAGTGTTTTAAGGAACAATTCTGTTGTCATTATTAATACCTTTTAGAAAAAGAACTAGTTCTAGCATATTCTGAAAAACTCTTAGGTACTGTATGAGGAATGGAAATAAGTTGATTGATTAAAAGCCCTCTGGAATAAGGCACACCAGTAAATAGCCCATGGAATTATGCTTAATTAAAAAATAAATACTGCTCCAATGCTCTAAAGGTAATTCTGTTCATCAAATTTTGTTACCTGCTGGACAATTCTGAAAAATGCTAATATAGTAATCTGAATGAACTCAAGGGCATTTTGGAACCAAACCAGAAGGAAATTCAGTAATAGTCTGAGCGCTCCAGTAATCAGTAGCATACAAGTATGATTATTGCAGAAATATGCTAAACCCTAGTGAAAGGCCTATTAAATATTGATAGAGGTATGATAATTACATTATATTAATGAAAACAGGACTTTCAATGATTCCTTTAATGAGGATACTAAAGCTGATGTCTGTTGAATACTTTTTATTCTAATGTTATTAAAAGCAAATATTTCATGCAGGATTTAATCATAAATAGCTTTATGGTTTTCTGTATATACAAATACTATGAGAGTACTCTGATTACAAATGTTTCATTCATTCTCTTTCTTTCCATCAAAGTTTTATGTTCTTCAGTTTAGTTTTTGCCTGCATTAAACATAAAATGGTCACATTTATTGTCTGGAGTACAATACTTACAGTAGTTCATCAGATTTAGAGTCTAGCAGTGGAAAACCACATCAACATACTGTATATATACACTAAATTAATACACATATATAGTTTATACTAAATCACGTACCGCGGTACAACACAGTGACCTATGGGTAATTTTGTGCGGTACGGGTTTGTACCATGCATTTTGAATGGCTGCATCTGTATATGCACTAAATTAAGAGCAATTTATACATGCTTAATGTATTATACACTAAATAAAGAGCAACATTTTTTAAAAGTGGGTAGCATATGACAAGTTCACACAACTCCTTTTTTGAACAGTGATTTAAAGTGATTTAGCAATCTTGAATAGATCCAAAAAGTGTTTTCCTTTTTCTGATTAGTCATCACAATAAGTTGAACATAGCCTTTAACTTAAATGTATTTACAATGGTGATTCAGTTACACATTAATATGTAGCAGGAAAAGCAGTAGTTGAGTTGTTTTTAGATTGCAATTGTGCATTCAGTACTTCTAATATAATATCTTAAAAGTAGTAGTGTGGGCTCAGGATTTGGCTCTGATGCAGAAATAAAGCCTGTGCCTGCTGTCTCAAGTGTTGATGTTGCCTTATAAAATTTCTTCCTGTAATGAGTCTTGATTATAAATAGCTCTCTAGTGTGTTTGAAACCGAGATGAAAAAGGAACTCTTCTTTATTACGTCGCACAGATATAAGTAAAGTAGTGTAAAACTGGTAGCATTACTAAAATCCATCCATCTTACATAATATGTTCTTGATAATCTTAAAAAAGACAACACACATCATTTACTGTTCCTTTTAATTTTTGAAGTTTTGAAGGTTTCATCATTCCACACCCTCATCTTTCACTAAAGGATTCTTCTGCAGCTTCCTTCATTAGACTATATAGGAGTAACTGTACATTTAGGTATTTTTCAGTTGGTCATTTTTGCCCACCATGCCTTGAATGCTACAGGAGCCACCATATGAAATTTTAATATACTTTTCAATGGATTGTGAATGTTTACAAAATGTATAAGCCATTTAGAGCCTATGTTTCAGGAGGATATGGGAGAAATGGAGCCTTTGAGCTTTTAGAAATGGAGCTAGAGATGGTTATGTTCACACTGCCGGAGATTTCCAGTTTTTTTGGTTTAGAGTTTCAGGGGCTGAAGCCCTTCTTTTTTTATTCAGTAGGTGCTGCATATTTTACAGTTAACAATGAAGTACTGTAAAAGTAAAAAGAGGTAATAGTGTTCTTTTTAGGTATAAAGGGAAATCTGTACTGAATACACTTACTGATAAAACTAAATATTGAAAAAAAAATCGTAAGGGTTAATTTCATGATGTTTGTGTTTTCTACAGGTCATTTCTCACTGACTATCGTTTGACGCAACCTGGTTCGAGCATTCTGTTATCAAGCTTTCTATGAATGGTACGCATTTTTTATCATTTGTAAGCCAGGCTCTATACAGTATGCTTTAAATCTTTAGCACACAAAAGTAATGTTTTCTGCAACTGAGATGAAATTTCCATGGCCAATTCACACTAATAGGTTTCTTAGAACCAATCAGCTGGAAAGCTGAACAGTGTTATGTTCACAACTGTTTCTGTGCCTGCATTAATTCAGATGAGAATTTGGGATTTTCATTTATTGGGAGAATTAGGGGAATGAAATTTGTGATGCTTTGAACAATGAATTTCTGTAGCCACTGTCCTTAGCCCAGGGGTACCACTTTCCAATGGTGCTGAATAAGGCAGTTTGCTTCTTTGGATTTTGAAGCAGTAGAATAACATTTTTTTGTAATAATTATACATAATTTGCAAAGGTGGACCTGTACAGAGCTTCAACTGAATTCAAAAGACAGGGATAAGATCAAACCTATTGCCTAATATTTTCCAGTCTTGCATTAAGTAAGCATAATGAGTTCACACATTTACAGTACATCATAATTATTGTATAAATGAATAAAGATTTATAAGAAAATGGTCTAAATATATATTTGTTCTTGAAGTGTTTACACTTGGGAATTTGCATTGAAATCACCCTCAACAAATGATTATGACAGAATTATACTGACATAATTAAATTTACCATATTCAGCATTTGTTATTAAGCTAGATGTGCAGAACAATGTTTTGTTTATTCCTCATAAACACAAAAGAGCTGTAGCAGTTAAGCCTCATTCCAGTGAATTCAGTGACTTCTGAAAGATGAACAATTTGGAAATGCAGAATAAATAAGAACTTGTGCAAAAATTGTGCTTGTGGTAAAGAAATGACACTGCTATAGCTTTGATTTGTGTTTGCATGGAAATGTTTTTATACAGATTTTATATTTGAAATGTATTTTTCAAGCCAAACACACGAAAGAGCTACAGAACATATAGTATCTCAAAAATTACAATTTGAAAAAAAATCAAATTTAAAAAAAAACTGTGTCAATGATGAATATGTTACTCGTCTCTTTGCTAGCAAGTCGTGGGGCTCTAAAAATATTTTATTAGGCAACACAATACTGCAACTGTTACCTTGCCATGCCTGTAGAGATTCTATTCATCGGTACCGTTACTGCCACACAGCTTTTGGTCCCTGGGTTTGATTCCAGAGGAGAAATGCCATTGGTTTGATTTGTATGTCCCTTCCCATGTTTATGTGGGTTTTCTCTAAGTGCTTTGGTTTTGTCCCATTTGTCAAAGAAGTTCTGGCCAGGTAAGACTATTCAGCATTGCCCCTTTCACTGTGGCCTTATAGTGGACTGGTGTCCAGGGAGAGAGCAGTCATGTGCCCTGTACTTCTGTGATAGGCTCTATGTTGCTATTGTTCTCACCAGGACAGGTGACTTCCTGATAACTGATGAATGGATGTTAGCTCCCTTACAGTTTTTGCTACTTGACATATGTCTTTTCATGCATTGTGGTGAAAAGTTGTATCCTCTAATCTCTGGCTGGAAAGAGCTCTTTATCTGGTTAGCTGTATTATTTTTGTAGTTTTCCATGATCTATAATAAAGAAAAACAAATGATGATTCATAAATATCAAGTATTCACCTGATATTCATAAACAACATATCTTGTGACTTATTAAACACAGGTCTATTTATGTTCATTGAAATTGAAAATTGAAATAGGATTTTAAGCTTTTAGGTTAACAAAATACATATCTTTCTATGGACAATTTCAGCAGAAAAGCAGAAGACTACCCTGGAATGCTTATCACTGGAGAACACCTGAGGTGCAGAAACATATACAGTATATGCACATGTGGAGAGTTAACAATGCCACATGGAACAAATCCAGCCACCTGCCTGAACAAAAACAATATGTCCCCTTACTCCTGTACTTATTTAGTTGTACAGCAGTTAGCTCCCTTTAAGAATCTGCCTTATTTCTACATGGTCAGATATTGTTTCAGTCATTGCAAGGGATTTGAAGCCTTGCTGTCTCACTGTATCCCTCAGTGCTGGCATTCAGCAGGGTACAGTGTCAGCCCCTGCACCTCATCCATCTTCCATGTCATCAACTGTGGCCACTTTGGCCCCTGTCATTTTTAATGTCTGTATTCTGTCTACTCAGTCTCATTCTTTGTGCAGGATGTCTATTACCTTCCTGCTTAGCATTAAATTCATTTCTACAACTGTCTGTTTAGGTGTCCTCCACAGTATATGCACTAAGTTTTCCTCTGGAATGGCTGCCGTAGCTTCCAGTTTTTTTTTCAGAAGCCTTTTGGTTGTTCTTTTAGAATTTTAGCATGTTTTTGTGATTTGTTGAGTTTTGTTTTTAGTCGGTTGTTAATTATATATATAGTATCGATATTTTGTGATGATTAATTTTAAAACTGCATTTACATTGTGGGGTGTTATCTCAACATCCTAAATTCCATTCCATCTCTTTTTTTCAGTGAA
This sequence comes from Lepisosteus platostomus, assembly GCF_059453375.1. Taxonomy (NCBI): domain Eukaryota; kingdom Metazoa; phylum Chordata; class Actinopteri; order Semionotiformes; family Lepisosteidae; genus Lepisosteus; species Lepisosteus platostomus. The sequence continues at coordinate 34,648,391 of NC_142616.1, read as the reverse complement.
GAGCCAGTCTTTGAAATGACTCACTTTGACTCAGATTCCATTTTGAGAACTGTTCATTTTTGTAATTTATCCTTACCACATTCAGTTTATTTGTGTGTTCAATGCTCTACACATGGATAGAAATGACTGTACCAACAGAAGCCTGAGAGGAATGACTGCTTAGTGAGGTATTTACAAAAGCATCTTTCAGAAACAAGTCTAAAAATATATCTAGATTTTTTAAAAATTTGCTCATCAAATTTTTTACAGATGATTTTAAAGCGGTACAGAGCAGTTGTTTTCTCCTGCAGACAGAGTTAAGGGATTTGATCTGTTTCATAACTTAAAGGTCACGTATCATTCCATGTTGGTCAACAGAATGGCTTTATTCAAGATTCTGGCAGTTTCAGCTTGTTCCTGGTAGGCATGGGTTTACTGCAAAAATATCCTTTCTCTCTTTGCGAAGCTGGCAGTTTCAATGGGACATGGAGTGCAGAGAGCAGGGTTATTAAATAACAAACTGTAACTGAACTGTCTGTCTACATACTCGGTACTTTTTTAAATTTAGATATGCACACTGTATGTCCTTTAATTTGATTGTATTTTATTTCTCTTTCTCCATAAATGTAGGTCTCATTTTATTTTTTTCAGATGTTTATGCTAAAAAGTATCATTTCCAAACCCACCTCACTGCCAAGACTAAGGGGCAGCTGTTTAATTGCTTCAATTTATGTTTGCTAAATTATGTAAAACTTTGTTTATGGTGCTAAGGAAAAATAAATTAAAGTCAAGCAATACATTTGAGCACAAGAGCTTAGTATTAATGATAAGCACATGTAACTACTGTGGCCTGTTTATGATTCAACTACTGGGCAGGGGCTGTGTAGGTCACACCCTGTTGATACAGTACTGTATATTAATTTTAGCTGAAATTAGGAAGTAAAAACAGATGTTGTTTTTTATTTATTTAGCTCACTATATACAGTACAGTATATTGGGATTTGTACTTGATCCATGGCCTCTTGGAAATACTTGCAGTTCTTGTTAGACATTGTTGGTATGTTATATGTGGCTGTAGAATACAGAATAGATAAAAATATTCAATGTTCTGTATATATTGTCGTTAAAAATGTCTTCTATTTTGAGCAAGTAAAACCTTTTTTAATTGAGGTCATAGGCTTTTATATTATGAGCATCCAGAAGGTGCAGTAAGGTTTTACTGTAGGTGCGTCTCAAAAGCTCTTAGAAATCTTACTTTTTACTTGGGTCTGTGCATTTTCTGTCACTGACACGAAACTTCAGGAAGCCACTCCAGGATAGGAATAATGTGATCACTTGCACTAGACCTGGTCAGAATTCTGGCTGCCGAATTTCGGACATACTGGAGTTTGTTCAATTTGGATTTAGAAACCCCAGTCAAGAAGAGCATTACCGTAGTTGATTCAGGATAAGACAAATGTGTTGATCAGCTTTTCAGACACAGTTAGTGATAACATAGGACATAGTCTAGCAATATTTCTGAGGTGAAAGAAAGATGTTTTGACGATATGGTGCACATGTTTTTCAATTGAAGCTCAAGGACTGTACTATCCACAGATAGTATGATATGATCTTAAAAGCTGACTAAGTGGAAACATGTAAATACTGAAAAGTAAGGGGCCCAGTATCGAGCCCTGAGGAACACCAGTACTGTTGAAGTACTGATGGTCAACACTCAACTAATGGTCAACATTATGACATTTGGAAATAATTAAAAAGTGCATTTATTTTTGAGAAAAGCTACACTTGGGATGTTGTAATATTATTAATTTCCTTTTTTAATAATTTGATGGTAAGACTAAATGAATTGCAAGCAGGTGGATCATATTAAAACAACTTTTCTGTTGCTAAAAACTGTCATTTTCTAATATTAACAAATTCAGTGTCTTTTTGTGAAGAGCTGCTTTAGTGTAAGTGGGATCTCTCTATTCAGCTGTTTAGTTTTTTTTCAGTTGTAGGCTATATTTATTTATTTATAAGATAACTTTTTTTGTTTTATGCACGAATTAAGTACAAATGAATATACAGTCTTAGACTGATGTTATTATGGTATTTATTATTAATGTACAGTATATTAGTGGTTAACCAATGCAAGGTAGTGTTAATGTTTACATTTTCAAACTAAAACATATGGATTACATTTTGAGATTTTTTGCTCTTCTGTTTACATTTTCCAGATCAACAATCTGTTTTTTGAAGTGCAGTGAACAAAACTATACTTCATTACAGAAGTTCATTATACAGTTTTTACTTCTCATCATTTTTACTCTGCACATTACTTTATATCATCTCATTTGCTTGACCTCAAAAATAGCTAGGTCTTACAAGTGAGTGAATATCAATTAGTTTTCTGTTTATAAAATATGCCATGTCGTGTTTTTGTATTACTTTGCATTTATTTACTTTCAGTTTAATTAGTTTTTTGTTTCTCAATTAAAATAATATGTTGCATACTCTGAAACAACAGTTACAATTGGATGTTCCTGTTTCACTCACAATATTGTTAAATAAATCTGGAATATTGTATTTTGTTATCATTGTCTATCCCATTTTAAGACACTGTTAATGATTCTTTGACGTACTGTATGTGTTTTTCATAGAAAATGTTTTTCTCTAGTTTGAAAACAAACTTTTGAACTGTTATAAAGCATTATCTGTGGTAAAGAATTTAGTACATTTTGTAAAGTTGAATTTAACTTGTGCTAATAAAAGATCAAATCTGTGTGTTTCATGGAGAGCAAGCTGGGGTATGCGAAAAGACAAATTCCTAATGCAAGAAATTGTATAGGGCTAATAAAGTGATCTTATCTTATCTTATCTTATAAAAGCAAGTAATTACAAAAGGGAACAAAATCTACAGTCATTTTTCAGTTCTTGCTGCTTTCAAAGATATAGATTTGACTTGCACTTTTTTTTTGTAGTTTGTAGCATCTGCTTGAAAAACGCTTCACACTGTGATTTTCATGGCTCCTTACACGGAGAGAGAAAACTTAACTAATATACTTATACGTTTCTGATCTCAGTGAATAACAGTGACTGAGAATTAAAATAAAGCAAAACAACTTCTAAAAAAAACTTTATTTTATTATTTAAAAATATTGAACAATAGGTAGGATTTGGTTCATTCTGGACTGTTATGTGTGTGACTTCTGGCTTATACTGTCATTTTCTCACCAATTTACTGTTTTCCATATTTCTTAAAATAAAACAATAAAATAAAGCAGGCAGGTTTTAAATACATGTATGCATTTCTACAGTATGTAAATGAATTAACAAAATACATTTATAAGGCAGATGAAGCATTCAGAGGAGTTAGAGACCTGTTTAATTTTGGAGACATTTTATTGAAGTTGTCTGGGACAGAAAAGGATTAAAAAGCTTTTATTTTTTCTTCTTTGAGCTTTGGTGAACATCTTACAATATTTCCAGATCTGTACAATATGGAACAAATACAGAACGCTTAGTTCTTACTGGATTAGCTGCATGTATTTGGAGTTTATTGGTCTCATTTTGTGAGCATTTCTTAAATCATGGTTGAATATGTGGCTCATATTTGTAGGACAGGATAGCTTTACATGAGTATCCTGTATTTTAGTAAAAATATTATCATATTATCATATTGTCATCTGTTTTTTTTAAGTAAATATACACATACTATCTCACAGACAATGTATAGTCAACTGCTGTTGAGAGATGTGAATAGCAGTGTCTTTTAAACTATGCTAAAATTTACAGAAAGTGTAGTCAGTATTGGTGTTTTATCAGTTGTGTTCATCAAGCAGTTGCAAATAATGTAATCAACCTTTAGGGTCTTTTATTATTTTTTTACTTAATGTCTTCCCCAAAGGATGCCATGAATATTAAATAGAGTCTTCAATATTATATCTGAACTTTATTTGCTTTTTTAAAAAAGAATACTGTAGTTAAATGATAAGTATAAATGAATTGTTTGCAAATACATTATGTAGGGGCCTTGAGATTTGCCACTTAGTGAGTGGTATTGTTTTGCATTTCTCCCACAATCAATGTATAAATGACTACAGCTCTGAGTCAGAAACTTCCCACAAATGTGAAGAATGAATTATTCCTTTGCGTCTGGCTGACAGAAATGTAACACAGTAGTTATAACTCAAAACTGTCATTTGAGCTTGATGGAATTTTGGAGGATAATCATTAATCAGTAATGTTCAAACTTTTCTGAAAAGCCTGAATTGAAGACATCCATCAACAGGCATGTAATAGACCCATGCTATATGTGCTAGGTGAGTGAGAAATTTTATTTGCATTGGATAATTTTTAAAAATTACACTTATTATTGAAGCTGACTTGTTTTGCATTTTATACTTATTAATGTTAAGTAAGTAACATTTCAGAATCTGAAGAATTATTAATTCACACTTTGACACTATTAATTCTGTCTTTGTCCAATAAGGAATTTATAAATTGTCAACAGGCTTTTGCATCCATTTAGTAGACCCAGGCTATTTCTGGTAACATGAGTTCAGGTTAATTAAGGAGCGTTTTCCAAAAAATGTTGATTATCTCATTATTATTATATATTATTGTCATTCATCTTTAGATCAGTGGTTTTAGATGTTTCTGCATTGTTTTAGTTTTTTTTGTTGTTTCAGAATCCTTAATAGATATTATATTAGACCTAAAACAGGATAATGACATTTTTGTCTTGCAGAATTTACTAGCAAGTAAATGTCCTAGATGGGATGAATGACCTCCTTTCATTTGTGATCTTTCTTCTGTTTTTATGTTCTTAATGGTTTATCTTTGAATGTAGAAAAAAGAGAATGTCTTAGGTTTCAGTTACTAGTTCTGTGTTGTTTAATGTTTTGCCAGCAGCTATATCACCCTGCAAGTCAACCAACCCACTGAAGCTAAGCAGGCATGAGCCTGGCCAGTACCTGGATGGTAGACTTCCTGGGAAGGTTGCTGCTGGAAGTGTTGTTAGTGGGTCCAGCAGGGGGCGCTCACCCTGTACACTGTGTGGGTCCTAATGCCACAGTTTAGTGATGTGGACACTACAGTATAATGTAAAAAGGGGACATCCTTCAGATGAGATGTAAAACTGAGGTCCTTACTCTCTGTGGTCATTAAAAATTCCAGGGCGCTTCTCGAAAAGGGTACGGTTGTTACCCCGGCGTCCTGGCTTAATTTCCCATTGGGCTTCACCTAACATGGCCTCCTAATAATCCCTATCCATAAATGAGCTTCATTACTCTGTTCTCCTCCCCACTGACAGCTGATGTGTGTTGAGCGTACTGGGGCGCTCTGGCTGCTGTCGCATCATCCAGGTGGTGCTGCACATTAGTGGTGGTGGGGAGCCCCCATTACCTGTGAAGCACTTTGAGTGGCATAAAAATATTCTTGTCACAGGAGGTTGCAGGGAGATATAATGAATATTAGAAAATCTAATTCATTTTATTTATGTAATACATATTTGTAAAACTGTAAGCATGTGAAAATTCTTATATGAAAATATCTGGAGAACTGAAATAGTCATTGAAATGTAACAATTTGTGTCTTATTTTAAATTTGTGAAATTTTCTTGCAGTTCACGTAGATGCTGCATGTTATCCCTTTAAGAGGAATGCAAGAACCACTTTAGCTATGTAGAAAAACACAAGGAAGAAGTTAATAGTGGTACAGTTAAAATAATATAGCCTAACCATGTTGACCATTGCATTCATAACCATGTACAGTATATCAAAGAAACCTTGTTGTACTATAGTATACCAACTACAGAAAATTTGTAAAAAGGGAAAATACTGCACATCTGACAGAAATATTTGTCATCGTAGTGCTTGGACTACAGTTGTGCTTAGGACTTTAAATTATGGATATGTGCATGAGTTCTGATGACTGCCATAGTCTCATGCTCTGAATTCAACATAATTTGTAATACCAATAGCATTCTCCAGTTTAAATTTATGCAATATTACTGAAATGCAGGTCAGCTGCCAACATCATACGGTTTTATTGTTAGAGGAGGCAACTGAAAAATAGCAGGCATCACACCCAGACTGCATTTTCATTCCTCCTACTTGACCTGCTAGAATGACAGTTACAAAAAAGAAAAAAAACAAGAAAAAAGAGGAAAATGTGTCTGCCAGGACACAAAAGTGATCATTTCCTGCCATACTAGTCTTGGCCAATGTACAATTCATTTTCCAGTGCCAAATAAAAGAGAAAGCTGCATACTCTATTCTCCTGATCATATCAAGGAATGACAAGTATTTTGGAAAGCAGGAGCTGATTGCTCTTCATGCTCAGATAACAAATGTAAGAAGGCACCGTTAGCAAGGGAACATTGTGTCACATTGCACCATTCTGTTTACACAACATTGCTGTTAGCTAAGTGGACCAGCTGATTAAAGAAATATCATTCTTCCCAGGCTCATTCTGGAAAAGCAAAGTATTTCTGATTGCAATTAACATAAGTAACGTAGTCTAAAAAAAGAAAATCTAAAAAACAACAGAAAAACAGAATTTGCATGTTGTGGTGCTAGACAGAATGTACCTGTGTTTAATTTATGCAAATTCCTGCTATACCAAACAAAACCCTAATGTGTAGATCAGAAATATATACATATATATTCTGCAGGTCTGAATTTTATAAACTTTAAAAAAAAAATTATATTAAAAAATCTGGTCAATTACTAATACTATCATATTCCATGGTGGAATCAACAGTTTTCTCTTGTGTTTGTTCCATGTACAAAGGTCTACGTTTCTACCTTGTGATGTGTCCCGTTGAATTACCTTTTGGATTTCTCACGTGACATGCTTTCAAAATGATTCCATCTAATTCTTCCTTATTTGCATGCTCTCCAGCCAGAAGGTGCTGTAAAACATCCAGACTTCAGATAAACTAATCTAGATGCACACATTAAGGTTTAAAGTTTCAGTCAATAGTACAGTGTGAGGCTGTCTTCACATTGAAGACTGATTGTCTTCAATGTTGGGCACACACCTGGATGTAATTAATCAATTTATGCATTCCTTGTTAGATGAATTTCAGTTACTTTTAGTACCCGATGATTAGATGTACTGTATAATGCAACATGTAAACTTACACCCTCAATTAGTCATGTACTCTTTTTACATTCTTAGAGAGTAGTGAGCAAATTGAATCACCAACCTTAAATCTCCTGGAAAGGTTTTCAAAAATGATTAATTTAGTTTGTTTTTGAGGGACGTTTTGTTGTCTCTGTTCTAAGGTATAATTGCCAAGCTTGTTGTTCATTATGGCAAAACAAATGCCTCTGTAAAGATTTGCTGATTGCCAGGAAGTTATAATAGAAACAAATTAGTGCTGGAAAGACCACTGAACAATAAAGAGGTAAATGTTTAGTTACTGCAGTGGATATACTGTATCATTGTCAGCATCTAGCCCTTGTGAAAATGCAATCTAACCAGCTGATATGCTGCTTGGATATACTGTATAGGTATGGGTAAAACTAAATCCAGGGAAGATATGAAATGATGTATTTCTTTTTAGTCACTTCCTTTGTGGTATAGTAGAAGCTGTTTTTAGGGTTTGAAGGGTTTGAAATAAATGGACATAGTGACAAGAACCTGCAAGTCTGTTTTAGCTTTAACTGAGGATGGTTGAGGGGAGACTTTGCAAAAATCTTCAGAATTATAAAGACAGTTTTGACTGCCTGCTAGTTGTACATCGAGTAAAACATAGTGACATACTAAAAATGAAAACTTTAAAAAGCAGGATAGGTTAAAGGAAATACAAATGAATAATTTTACTCAGGACTGTGTATTTTGCCCCACAGTTTCTCTCATTAAGTATTAGAAAACCCTTTGTGATGCCGTATACAGTATGTAGGCTTAGTTACAGTAGGTGCAATGGAAAATGGTTTAAAAACAGAGATATCCAAATACAACAGAATACAGGATATGAAAAAGTAAAATGTAAGCAAACAATGTAAAATAATATATTAAATGTTCTCACTGGCAATATAAAAATTGATAGATTAATCCAAGAAAGTGACTGATTTTGTTTTAGTTCTGACTTTTGTACAGTATACAGGATAATCAGTAATATTTCTCTGTTAAACAAAAAATCAAAAAGAATGTAGTAGGTGTTTCATTTGGTCTTGAACTGCTTCCAAAACAAAGCTTGATTTTAAATTATAACATACATCTTTATAATATGTAAAACAATCCCTAAAGCATCCTAGATGTCAAATATGAGGTTTGCTTTTCTTGTGAAAGTGGTTTGGCAAGAAGAATGTATTGCTTGGCAGGTGAAGGTACTGCTAGCCATATGTTGTGGAGTTTTATATGGCTGAAATGAAGGGCTCCATTGATAGCCTTTCCAAAGCTGGGGGTCAGATTTCTGTATTCTCATTGAGTTTGCTAACACCCTGCTGTTGGGCTGGCCCCTTACTTAGGACTATACAAGTTACCCTTGGATCTGGGTTTTAGGAAAACATTTGAAAGGTTTATGTGTAGTTGGCTGCTTGTGTGTTTTCACCGTAGGATGGAGGTATGGTAAGGATCACTTTGTTGCGAGCTGTCTGGGAAAAACAAGTTGTATTTTGTCAGCAATGCTTTAAGTTTTTAATAAAATAAATTAAAGAGTAATACAATACCAAACAACCTAGAATCATTTATTCTATGCAAAAGAGAGAGCCATTTATTTGCATGTACTGTACATTACATGTACATTGGGATTCATGTTTGCTCTTCTCTCGGGATGTGCAAAGTAAAAAAATAAATCATGACAGTAAAACATAGTACATGTTTGCATGTGTTACTTCTGGTGACATGGTGGTGTAGCGGTTAGCGCAGCTGCCTTGCAGCCCTGGGCCCCTGTCTTCCATCCCAGATGTGGGGTGCTATCTGTGTGGAGTTTTAATGTTCTTCCTGTGTTTGCGTGCGTTTCCTCTGGGTGCTCCGGTTTACTCCGGTGTACTTTCTAGGAAATGGGCCCTGGTGTGTGTGTATATATATATGTGTATCTGTGTTTGTCTCCGTCTTTCCTGTGATGGACTGGTGTCCCATCCGAAGTGTATCCTGCTTTGCATCCGAAGCTTGCTGGGATAGGGTCCTCTAAGGCCCTGGATTGAAAGAAGCAGTTAGAAAATGGATGAAAGGATGTGTTACTTCACTCATCGGTGCAGTACTGTATACCATCTACAGTATGCATGATTAACTCATCAAGAACAGTAGTCTAACAGGAATAACTTTAACACCCATTTTCCCCACTGTTACATTAGAAAAAAAGATCATAGCAAAAAGTCCTGTAAAAAACCTGTTTTCTTTTAGTGTTCTAATCAATTGTAAAAATAATCATGAGGTTCCTCTGTAAACGTTATAAATTCTATGAAAGGAAAAAGAATACCACAAGAATAAAAAATATAAAATGTAACATTTTCCATGCAGTACCTAAAATACATGTATGCAATACTAAAAATGTTTGCTTGTAAAATTAACAAAAAATATTTCATCATCTTTGTTTGAGCTAGGATTAAATTCTTTCAACTGCAAAAGAAAGCAATTGGATTTGTAGTCCAAATTGATATCCAAAGTTGAGTCAGAACATAGTTTTAAGAAAAAAAAATCCATACATTTTCTTAATATTTCTATACAGTATGTATGCAGTACTTTCTAAATGTATTGGGAAATTGAAGTGAAAACATTGATTTTTACTATCAACTCTTATAGTAATCCTTTCTCATTAATTAAAAGCTGGTTAAGTACAACTCCTATGCATTTTAGTTTCTACTCAATTCAGCTCTCAGTTCAATTCTACTTTCTTGCATCAATTAAACAAAACTGAACATTTTAATTTTAAGTTAGGCATGTATTATTGTAGTGCTTATCAGCAGGGTGTGACCAAAAGCTGGGAAGAAGAATCCAATTGCTGGATAGACTGTGGCATGGTAAAACAGGCAGAGGTCAAGCTGAGGAGGAAAGATTGCAGCACAAGGGAGAATCCTAAAGAAAGTCTAAAAACGTGGTTCAAAAACATGGAGGACTGTCCAAGACAAAATCCAAAAGTAGAGTCGAAAACCAGAAGAGCAATACTAAAAACCTGGAGTGAAACAGAGCCATAGTAAAAAAATAGAGAGTTCAGAGCTAGGCAATCAAAAACAAGCACTAGGAAACGCCAGGACTTGAGAAAGAGACTTAATGACTAAGAACTAAGTGAGGGAAATGTGAGGACTTAAATACCCAGTGATAACAGGGTACTGTAAGTAGAGTTAACTGTGGGCAGGTGGCACAGATAAACAACCAAATCTAGTTTGTACGGCACCAGTGGATGTTAGAGTCCATGTGGGGATGCAGCTGGTTGCCGTAATAATACAGGATACACATAAAAGATCTGTGCACATCCTCCTGTCACTCTTTGAATTCAGTGTTTGGAGTCTGTAGTAAAAAAGGCATAATGAAAACCAAACCACTTTCTGTTAAAATAATGTAGGCAATTTTGATGCGTAAAGAAAAAAAACTCCATCAGACTCCATCATCAAATAAACTAGGTATCTCAAAATCCACAATTTTGAATATACTTGTTGAGAAGGAAACCAACGACAAAACCAGGTCATCCAAGATAAATATGTGAAGTTGATGAAAAAAACATTGTGGAGCTGTCAGTGCAATCACCTACAGTACAACCTCCAGAGTGAAGGTAGTGAAGATATTAAAATCAACATTTCCCATAAGTCTGTAACAGACAAATTGCAAAGGTTATGCTGCAAGATGTAATAGATACTGTATATCTTATGCTTCAAGATACATCAAATAAAATTTGCTTTGTTCAAAGATGAGTCAGGAGAGTTTAGGAACAAAGTTATGGACAGATACACTTTACAAAAGTAATTGAAAGGCAGAAGTGTGGAGAGTAAAGGAGAAAGAAACAAACTTCAGAATATCCACAGAACACCATCTCATCTGTGAAGCACAGTGGAGGTAATGTCATGTAAGTTCACCTCTGGAACTAGCTCGTCTTTACTGATAAAGTGACTAGTGATGACATAGATGAAAATGATGAAAATGCTTCTATACGTATTGAGCAGTGCTTCCACAAAAAGTATGACAGTTACGTATAAAGTTATAAGTTAATAAGTAATAAGTTAATAAAAGTAATAAGTAATAAGTATAAGTTAAAGTATACAGTATGGTCAGTCCAAACAAGGAGTTCATCAGGAGAAAAAGTAGAAAATCTTTGACTGGCCAAGTCAGTCAATGTTAAGAGCCAATTACAGTCTGAATATCTCAAGAATAGACACGAGCTCAAAGTGGCTGAAAAGACTTGGTAAAGCATCTCAAATGATTATACAAAGACTCTGATGAGCTCAATGAGTCATACTGTATGCAGGTTTTGCTTCAGAGGGATATGCAGCTACTTACTGACTCCTGACTAACACCTGAAATTTACTTGAAGAAATTTTGTCCCAGTACCCACGTCACTTGTCTTTAACACAAAGTATGTTTTTGTTAGAATGTTAGTAAATGTAAGCATAGACTTAGCAAAACATAACACATTGTGCTGTACTTACCATTCTTATGAATAGCGTCATCATTGATACAAGTTGATTGACTGTAAGAGCATTCAAGTTAAAAACATATTCAGATATTTGTTGTTTTTTATCAAATAAAAAAGCTTCCTGAAGTGGGTATGAGAAATATTATATATTTTTAAAATATCTCCATGATATTTATAGATGATTTATGTAAATGTTAAGGCTTTAACACATAAATAGAACGTATTGAGATACAAATCAATTGTTTGCTTGTGCTGACTTAAACTTTCAATCCATTCAAGTCTAACTAAAAATATAGGGTTGCATAAAGTCTTTCTAAAATATCCTAAACAGCTATCCTATATTACTAGGTTGAAACCCACATACAGTATAGAGTTATGTACTCACTGAAACCCCACAATGGGTAATAAGGGTGGCTATTCTGAAGAGGAATAAACATTATCTTATGATTTGAGAGTCCAGCTGAACAAAAACCCTGGGTAAATAGGGTTTACTAGGTATTGGGTGATATTAGGTTCCGCTTTATGGCCAAGATCAGGGAGGAGGAAATACTATATTTCTAAATCTGAAAAATATTTGTTTTAAATTGAAGTAGAAAAGAAAAAAAACATACACTTGGTCTTTAACATATACAGGAAGAGATTGGGACAGGACCCATGAGTTCATGACATGCTCAGCTTTGGCTTTTCAACAATGGCGGGAAGTGATATCACAGCTTTTCCTTTTACGGAGGTTTCCCACAAGCAGAGTAAAGACTCTCTAGGTATCTATCAGGATGATCACTGTCTAAAATCAGATTATACATTTGTTTAAGTGTTCACCCCCCCTACTCCCTAAACTATCCATTTTTCTACTTTATATGTTTTATGACTTTGTCATTCATGCTTTAAGTACTTTCTCCAGTTGTACTGTATGTGCAGTTGATTAATGCTATACAGAGGTCCTATTCAATTTATACACACTTGAAACTGTTTTGTCGTAGGAGTGATTTAATGCATGAAAATCTGAGGACTTCATTTTACTGATTACTACAGAGAGGACCAGACTCAGCTTTCAATATGTAGAATGTAGTTTTTTGAAAAGCTATGCTATTAAGCATGGTGTCCAACTTTTGCCTTATGGTACAGGAAATGGCCACACTGCATTTGACCATCCTGCTATTGCTGAGAAAAAAAATCCATTCTCTCTGTGCGTTCTCATTGTTTTAGATGGAATTGAACACTGCAGTCACATTACTGGAATAATAAAATAATATTACAGTAAAAAAATTTACCTTTTTAGACAAAAGTACAAATTCAGAAAAACGTATAGTATGGCAGTGAAGTTTCTAGAATGAACTGGCTCTAATTAAGTGAAATATTTCAATTGAAGTAATGACCAACTACCAGACACAGGTTTAGGGACAAAATAAACATCTTGCTATAGTCAGGTGGGATGCATATGTACTTGTACCTTTAGGTTTAGAGAACTGTAATTGAAAGTTAACAGAAAAAAATGGGGGTTAGTTTAGAGATCCTGTTTCAACAAAATCTCTCCCTGGGCCATTTAAACCAGATGTATGTCAGAAATACCAAGCTATATAATAAAGAACTACAGTTGCTCATTTTTGTTTTCCGTGGAGTTAATGTGCATTTATCTTTTGTGTGAATGAAAAGTGTCATTTTCCCAACTGATACCTTTTTCTTAAGCAAATGGTTTTTTTACCATAGGACTATGCAACTAAGAGTGCTGCACAGTACCAGTAGACTAATGAAACTGCATATTTGAAAAAAAAATATTCAAAAACCCTCATTTAACACCATATGATATATCACAAAAGCAATGCCATAACACAGATATCTTCAGCCCTGGGCTGCTGGAGAACCATAGTGTTCAGGTTTGCATTGGATTCAAACTGCCATTGACTTTATTGAATCAAATATTGGCAGTCATTCATGACTGAAGGCACCTATAAGACCTCAAGGACTGGTGCTCTCCAGAATAAGAGAAAAAAAACACTTCCATAACAGCATAATGTAGAGGAATGGCCAGCCTGGCACAGTATGTACTAGTCTAGATTGCCCTGAGTTACAGTATGTCTTTATCTATTGTGTGCAGGGGTATGGATTTTGTTTTGCAATTGCAACACAAGTGGTTTAATTTAAAAACAAGTGATACTAAAATGTAAACAATTTAAGCATGCTTTTAGTCAAATGCATAACACTTGTAAAAGTCCAAACAATCTTATTTTCTTAGGTGTGATGATACCACAGTACTTGCATCTGAGTTAAAATAATATGCAGCACATAGAGTACAGCACATCTGCTAGACTGTCTTCAAAAGCACCTTTTGAATCTGGAGACTGCATTCCTGTGGTTAACTTCTGCCAGTAGCATAATTAACCTAATTAAAATTTTACAATTGCCCTCAACTATTGCCTTCCACCTCAAGACATCCCTGTGAATAAAACCATTATTTTTTACACAGTACAGTTAGGCAACAGCGAGTGAAAGCAGTCTGGATTAATTTCCAAGCTATTAGATCCAATAATTCCTCATACTTTGGCAGCTGTGTGTCATGACACAGCCCATGGGAAAAGTCATGTAACTTAAATGCCAGTGTAGCCTTTTGTTGTCTGGGTTGAATGTGAGTGAAAAAAAAAAACTGGCAGAAATATCCCCTTGTGACAGTTTTCCACAGAACAATGCAAACTTATAAATAACTTTCAGCTTTAACACTCTCAATTCATGGCTTTTACATACAGTATACACTTTCTCAGAGTTGAATACAAAAAGTGTTTTAAGATATGTAGCTCATAAATCAGATCCTTTATTTTGCAAAGAGAAATATTACTCAAAGGTTAAAATCTGAACTGAAAGTTGTATTATTCATACTCTTCAAGTAGTAGTAGTGAACACTTCACTGTCTCTGGATGAGTACTTCAGGAGGATTCAGCAAAATTCTGAATATCATCCCAGAATCATGTGATTTTTTCCCCAAGGAATGCAAAGTTGATGGGGGACTGCTGGCTAAGCTTCCCTGGAAAACAAGAAATTGTGAGGCATAGTCATTTCTGAAACTTAATTGAATTTCATTTCATGGCTTGTGTGTTAAATCTGGAAGCAGGATTAGTTTGTTTTTCGATGCAGGCTGTCTACCTCCTACAGTAATAACCCTCAGGATCTCGCCCTTTTCCTGTTTGTCACGAATGACCCGCTAAGCAAACGGGAAGACGAACCCTACGCGGTACCTTAGGGGGTCTAGAGATGAGGAGGTAGTTTCCTGAGGGAATGAGGGCTAGACGAGAGACAGGATCCAAGTCAAGTTCCGAGGTTCATAACTACAGGTCAGCGAGTTCCAATCCAGGAGAGGGTTAGGCAGAGGCGTAGTCAAAAGCCAAGATCCGTGTTTCAAAAGGTTTAGGTCGACGAGAAGACTTCCAATCCAGAGAAGGGCAAGACAGTAGACGTGGTCAAAGGGGAAGTTCCGAGGTTCATACCAAGAGTCGATTCCAAAAACAAAGGCAAGATAGGCGCTCCAAAGAACAACCAATACCAGGCGAAGAGCAGAGGGTTCTGGAGGGCTTATTTAGTGTGCGAGGGAGAAGGTGTGCTGATTGATGGAGTGTCGTGGTTGGCTGATTGGCAGGAGCGGTGTTGGTTGGCAGAAGTGCTCGAAGCTGGAGTGTAATTAGCGCGAGTGCGCTTCTGTGTGAGAATGTTGTAGGGAGAGGGCGTGACACTGTTAGTGCCTCCCAAGTTTTCATCCTCAACTGGACAGTCCAGTTTGTGACCTGTGTGTCTGGAAGAAATGTTTTAAATTTCACCACTGTCCAGGACTTCAGAAGAGGGACCCTTAAACTCAGCAATATGTCATGACCTGGTGAAGACCAAAGATATGTGAAATAACCACCGCAGGAAGCTATCCCCAAGAAGAAACCCCAAACCTTCACCTGCAACAACAAGCAGAGATGCATTATGTATTTCTCAGAAGGTGACAAGTCTTGTGGTGGATTTGCCCAAAATTCTATTTTAGACATCCCAGTTTGCTTGGAATGACACCTACATCTATATGTGAGAATGGTTGTAAAACTCAAGGGCCGGTTGGCAGTGAAATCCTATTCCAATTTCGAAATAATGGCAACATTTTTTTGCCTTCATTGTAATTTTTTTGAAGAAGCAAAATGAGCAGATCAGGCAACAGGTTCTAGTCTGATATTGTAGATAGTGTGCAACACTAATTACCTATTTGACTAGAGTACAAATCTAAACCACTGTCAGCTTAGAGGCTAGAGCCAAATGATAGCTAAATTTAAACTTGGTCTTCATTATAAATCCTTTTTAGTTTGTGGGAATGATGTTGACCTGACTGACATTATTACACCATGTTTGACTGTGCTGCAAAAATGTGTTAAAGTTTCCTGAAACCATTTTTCTGCAATTCTGCATTTCACTGGACTCACAATTGACTTATGGAGGCAAGCTGTTGTGCTGTTGTGTTCTATCAGTGAAGCCACAATCCTTTTGGGATTTTGAGAAACATTTTTGTACTGCTCATAAAAAATTCAAAAGCTATTATTTTTATAAAATGCTTCTGTGATTTTAATTCAGGTCAAGCGAGTCAAGCCTGATCTCTGTATTTTTGGTCTTGAAATATTAACTCATTTGGTTGAAAGAGAAAGGGCACATAACCAGACAAGCACTATGGTATTATAACAAGTCTAGCATGATCTCCAGTCTCCTCTGTAGATGCTATGTTACTGTATGCCACTGAATATTTATTTGTGCATATACAGCATTACATAACATTTGCAAAACATGTATGGAAGAACAGAGATTAAGAAACCCTGTAAACAATTTAGCAGACTATTCTATATCTGAAATGCCAATAATTATAGTAATTTAGCTAACACTGTAGAGGTCTTGTTTTCACTGGTTTAAAATTAGTCTCGCCACCCTTCAAAAGGGGGAAAACGTAGTTTGAAAACACTGGTGAGCATACTGCACTCTGAGACTGCATTCCTTTCTGAGTTGTCTTGGGTATAGCCTGCTCCATGTGCTGCGTCAGTTGGTTTTTATTTTTTTAAAAACTTTTAACCCCTTTTTGATGAGCAGGAAAATTACAGCTGTGCTGAGAATTTTAATACTAAGCTCTCCAGTGTAATCCTATTGGACAAAGAGAAACCCTTCAGGAGACAGACCAAAACAGTAATAAATTTATGCTATGATTTTGCATTGGGGACGTTTCTGTTAATAAACTACAGAAGTGAACATACTGAATTAAGACTGTTGTATTATCATAGACATAACACATGTGAGATGTGGGATATGGGCTAATTGTTATCAACGTCCTGTAAGGTATAAAGTGAAGAAAAAATACATTCTTTCGCCCCCTTTAGAACAGACATATTTGAGCAAAAGTGACTGATAATTAGAAATGTAATTTTTTGATAATTTCTCTATTTGTCATTCACATCCATATTAAATATCAGGAATACAAACAGGTTATTGAAAAATAGTTACATACTGATCCGTCGCGTTCATGTTGTTTAACAAGAATCATGGTGGTGAATGTTAACAAATTTAATGACACAGTTTAAGCAAATCTATTGTAGGCACTGTATTTACATACAGTACACAGTATATATCATTGCACACCTTACGTAAGGTTTGCAATTAAAAAATGACAGATTTTGTAACCTCTGCTTTGTGTGGTTGTTTTTTTTACAAGAATGGCAAAAAGCTAACTTTCGGTGTTTTGATAATCCTTCACGTGCCTTAGTCCTGTAAACTGAAAGTGCGCTAATGCAGCAGAAGGTACCCCCCTAAAGCACCCCTATCTTACTAGGAAAAAAAGGGCAAGCATGGGTTTGTCAGAGTTGATTGCTTGTGTTTTCAAGTACTGGATGAATGCATGACCTCTTGAATAACGTTTTCAAGACAGGATTTAATATTTTTGCGCATTTAAGAGAGGACTGCAGTGCAATCTAGATTTTAATTTGCTTTCGGAATAAAACGTTTCCCTTTCGCAATGCGTGGGTTAAGAAACTGAAGAAGTCCTTCCGAAGCGCAATTCCACAGAGTATCGTGACATTCATTCCTCTCAAACATATATTGTGTGATTTCCAGCACATCAGCCGAGTTAAACATTGTAAGTACCTTACATATTACTATATATCTGTTAGAAATGTTTTCGTTTCCACATCTTTGTGGTTTTGATTGGGCTTTGTGCGGCATCTTTTAAAAAATATATGAACAAAAGTAAAGCTAGGTTTCGGTATATATATATACGGTATATATTTTTGCTCCTACAGTGTGCTATGTATCTTATTGTAATATCTTTGTAGCATCGGTTACAGCCTTATTGTTATATTTTATTTTTAGTCATTGTTGATTTTGCTGCTTTGTCAATATTGAAGTCACAGTCACATCTGTTATATTAACAGACCGTTGCAACTTCCATTGCTTTTTCAAGTTTTTTTCCCCCGTCAGACTTGCTTTTATGAGAATGCAGCTTTTTGTATAAATCTGAATACAAAACTTGGATAGGTCAACTATAAAGACCAAAAACAATGTTTACTAAAGATTTGCTACAAATGTTGTAGCCAGTGTATTGTAAGTAACTGAATAAGATTATTCTCACACCGTCCGTGATATTGGAACTTTCCAAAGAGGGGAAAAAGAGGCAGCCCCTAACAGATGTAAGAAAAGCCTTATCATATTGCAAACTGTAGTTAATAATTTGCATTCTGAATACCACTGGGAGTATAACATGAAGGTTAGACAATCATTAACAAAATAATCGGATGAAGATTAACTTTAAATCTTACGTGGTAATTTTCTCTGTTTTCCCTTGTAGGCTTTTTGTTTCGTGGCACAAAAAAATCCTTTATGTTAGATACTGTACACTGGCATGGGATTGAGAAAACAAGATCTTTTATCCCTTTGTGGACATTTACTGCAGTACATTAAAATGACAGGTGATATATGGGTTACGAAGTAGCAAACGGAAAAAAGTAGCAATCTTGCCGTCTAAAGATTACATGTAAGAGAAAATTTCGTCACTTCAGGTTTCAAGGTTTTAATAAGGTGCAGTATTTATTACATGAATGTCTTTCTTGTATTAGTTTATAAATCGAACAATATCCTTTTCATTTGTACTGTATTGCAATACAGTAATAGTGACAACAACATTATTTATTATCAATGTGTGAATGATATTTTAAAATGATATGTATTATGTTTGTATAAACAATCTTATACTGTGAGATATGGAGTGTTGATACCTCTGGATTATGTGTTCTAATCTGACACAATCATAAAAGTTATTTATATACTGTAACAATACTTTTTAAATCAATTCACTTGGGAACTATTAGATATTTTTAAAAAGCCATTTGGATATTTTTATATGGAGAATGCAGAATCGATGGTCAGTGATACTGTGCCTTTTAAATTACTGTATGACAGAAGACTTTTGCTTTAGTGTTCTGTAAACCTTTATTGTATCTTTAACTCAAAATACAAACTCAAAATAAACAAGGAAGTTCTCACTGATCCTACTACACAAGAACTTAAATAATTGTGTTGTACAAATTTTTGTGTTTACATGTACTGTAATTGTTGTGTCTGAATTGTAGAGCTGAACTGTTCTAATTGTAGATATTAAGTGTCACTAACTAGCAGTGCTAATACTGTTTTTTTTACATTTGATAGCATTATCAGATCAAATAGATTTGTAATCTAGAACTTTGTGTTGTTTCCTGCTATAGTAATATAAAAATCCTTACTATGCAATTGCATATTTCCATAGACTTTGCTGAAGTTCAGTAGTTTGCAGTTCTTACCCTTGACCTGAAATTCCAGTGTCCCTTGGAGCCAGATTGTTGTTCACTTATTGTTTCAGCCACTAATGTTGTTGTAAACCAACATTAAATGTAAAATTCATTGTGATTCTTAAAGCAAAATTATAATTCTTAGGAGACCCTCTTTTATCATGATAAGTATTGTTACTCTGGTGTTCACAATAAGGTATTCACAAAATATATAAATATTTTGCTTAGATTTTAAAATCTTACAAGGAAGAAAGATATTTTAATACAGGGATTCATGATATAAAGCATCTGTCTGGGGTTTCTTTTAAAAAGAAGCTCTTTTAAATATTTTTACAACGTTTTTAGAAGAACATTCTGATGTAGACCTACCTGTAGCTCAGTAAACAAATGTCCTTCTGTGTTTCTGTGTTCTGTAAACTCTTATATAAATAATATATACTATTATTTTGAGTGAGGTATTTACTCCAGTTGCTCCATTCCAACCAGTAATGTAAGTGGGTCCAGCATTGTTGGGGGTTATTCTGTGATTAACCAGTGTCCCATTCAGGGGGGAGTCAAGTGCTGTTAGTCTAGTTCACTCAATGCTACAGATACCATGACGAGCTCTGTTCCAAGGAACTGCTGTGTCTTTGGTATGGACTATAGGTTTTAACTATTATTTTGAGAAAACTATACAAGATTCACTTTATACTTGTTATTTTAATATTATTGAAGGGCTCTTCTATGGGAAACGTCTGTACCTCCATCTTGAATATTTAAGCAATTAACTTTATTACACTGCATGTTGTTCTTTGGATATACAGTATGTAGTAAAACAGGGCACAAATAGAAATGCTTAGTCAGAGGCCCACAGACATGTTTTTTCTAAAAGCTTTAACATAAATAATGGAATCTCAAACACAATTAGTAGGAAGATCTTCACTTACACTGTACACATAACCTTGTTATGGACATGTGTTTCTATTCTGTGGGCTGTTTTTCTGTCCAAATGATCAAATTTGAATCCTTGAGAGATTTACATAGCTCATTTAAAAACGTGTAATTTTTGTATTATTTTTTGACTTATTTCTTAATATTGAATTGTTTTTCACAATTGTCCTTTATTGTTTTGGTGAAAACAGCTATTTGTACATATTACTGAAAGGTTGTCAGTCAGGTTACTTAAAGTATTACAGTAAACACCATACTATTTTTGTATATATTGTTATTATCTAAAAATTGTTAAATGGACTCAGATTTGTTGCATAATTAATCAGGATTCACCAAGCATACAGTTTTGCTAAACATCCAGCCAGCACACTCCAGTATATTTTAAATGTACTTAATACTGGTTCTTGCATGTGCTATGGACTGGATCTGGCTGCTTTTAGAGGAGGCCTTTAAACCATGGAGTGATGGGAGTTGTCCTTTTACAGTTCAATTAGAAACTATCAATCCGTTGTCAGCTAATTAAATTAAACTGATTAAAATAATTCTCCAAGCAGGACCTTTCAATGTGGCATTAAACAGAGAATGAACCACTTAAAATAATATGATAACCTCTGCCTTGGTATTTTTGTTTGACAGAAGATAGTACGAAGTCTTTTTGGATTGGAGGGTTACAGTATCTAATGCAATTGCAAGATAGAAAGTGTGTTACAGTATGTCCAAAGTGCATTGTGCCAAAACAGATATACGTACAGCACAATCAATGTGATTGTTTTTGCACTACATTGGTGACTGTAAGGGTCTTCCTGTACAAATAGAGTTAGTACTGTTATCCTTTTGATAAAACTGATACACCCATGCTTGTCATTATGTGGTGCTTTTTATGAGTGAATATTTTATTACAGTCACAAAAATAGGCAGTGAAACCAAATGTAAAACAAAGATCTGTGGTTACCTACAAAACGTAATATTTACATAATTGTCTCCAGCGGTTCACCGATTTTATTAACCACAACAGTTTTGTTAGTAGATAGGTTTATGAAAACCAAAGATTGAAATAGTTCATCTTAAAATGATTTCTTAATTGCCTTTATATTAACTATGTATTGATGTGAATCTCTTTCTAAGAGGACATATGTTAATACGTTTTATTGAATAGTATGTAAAAGGTGATTTTAAAGTAGTATTGAAGAAAGAACAGCAAACCAACCAAACACAAGACAATCTACTATACGTGAGCAGAACAAGTTTAGCAATAGTTGCCTACTGTATGCCCTGGATTTTGTTGACATTTTGAAATAGCACTGTTGCTTAGCATCAATTAGCACATCCCTTTAAGTACAACACTTGATTATAAAGTTACTAGTTGACCCAAAGGTTAGTCTTCCTAATTCTTCCTGTATGCTTAGCATCCCACATATCCGGACCACAGCTGTCTTGTCAACTGAGGGGTTATTCAGAATATTTATGTTTAGCAACTGTGACTAAATCTATTTGATCCCCTTAAAAGACAGGTAGTACACATTTTATAGCTAATCAAGGCATTTTAGATATGAACAGAAGTTTGTGTACTGTAAGATCGAGTACTCAAAGTTTTCTTTGTAATGTTTCAAAGTGTTTATATATCTACAAAAGGTAAAAAGGTCAAAGGTTCAAAATGTTAAAGCCACATCCATAAATTACTAGAACAGCAAAAATGGCAAATAGCAAACTTTTGAACAGCAGAAGTTTATTCATAAATCTTCACTTGTTTATAGGTATGTAAATATCGAAATATATACGAAAAATGAAAGGATATTCTAAAATCCTTACATTTGTCAATGTGATGCATATATAGAGACGAGGTAATAAAACAAGAATCAAGATATTTATCTGCATATAAATCAAAACAGAATTTGTATTATTCATTAAGACTTTATGGAAACCAATGGTGTACTTTCCCTTACGATAAAACATAGTGGGTTTTGATT
Source organism: Lepisosteus platostomus (assembly GCF_059453375.1). Taxonomy (NCBI): domain Eukaryota; kingdom Metazoa; phylum Chordata; class Actinopteri; order Semionotiformes; family Lepisosteidae; genus Lepisosteus; species Lepisosteus platostomus. The sequence goes on along the minus strand of NC_142616.1, from coordinate 34,626,144 downwards.
ACTTTATCATTTTTTTATTTTTCCATTTGCTACCCTTTTGAAAATAAACCTGTATTCTGTATTTTTAAACTGATTTCAAGTTTTGAGTTCTTACTGTGAATTGCCACACTCAGGAAATAACTGAGTGATAATAGGTAAAACAAACAAGACAAAAGAATACCAAGCTTACACCAAGTACTCTCTATACTGAATTTTAATGTAATCCTTTAAAATGGAATACGCTTTTCTGAAATGCACTGAAATGTTTTCTCATAGAGCAAAATAAATGTTAAAGAAGCACTTAGTTTAGGTCCAACAATATTGGAAATATTTTTTTGCCCTTTGAAAGGCTTCTGATTAGGTATGAAGCTTCCTCAATCCCCTAAAAAATGAGAAAGAAAGCATACTGTACCTACCTATTCAAACCCTAAATTCACAATGTGCTTTGAAGCTTGAAGGTAGAGAATGAGAATTCATTAACTTAAATAAGACCAATTTGTTCACTAGAATAAGTAATGGTTTTAATTCAGTTTTTATTCTAGTACTGTGCTATATTTTACTGAACAGTAAATCAGACAATATTAGTGTACTTTTGATGGCATCATTAAAACATTTTAATATTACACCATTACACATAGATACAATTGACCTAACTGCGCAGAACAGAAAAAAAATAATTTCATGTTCAAAGCAGAAAAACAGTTCTTTAATTGCTCAGACTGAAACATATTCAGTGTTCACAAATGCCTTTTTCTTGTGCTCTTCTACCTTAAAAGGTGCTATTAAAGAAGATTTGGGAAGTATAGGATCATTTCTACTAGGGGAATACATACCATAAATAAGTCTGTTAATCTAGTCTGTCATGATTTGTAATAGATCACTACTGCCACTGTGAATTAAGTGAGACAGTAAGCAGCTGTCCATATCATTAGTGTGTCAGTTGAGAACATGCCACAGATTGACGCACGTGTTATTCACCTACACAGATTAGAAAGTTTCACCAGTATTTCAAGAATGCTAAGCTTAGAGAGAGTAAATTGTCATTGTGCATCTTGAAACTGCTGCAATGCCCTTGTGAACATTAGAACACATTAATCTTAGAAATAATGCAAGAGTAAGCCATATCTAAGAGTATAACATTTTATGTAATTAACACATAAAATGGCAAGATGGCAAGCAATGATGACCTGACAGTGGGATGACATGAAAAATGAATTACTATATTTTTTTTAAATACAGTGTGTTTTACAGCAAATCAGATGGCAGCTGCAGTGTCAGATCTTCATAAATTTAAAGCTTGAGGAGCTAAAAGAATTTTGGAACTTTTTTAAATGAAATGGAAATTCATTAGCTGTTATAAATAAAATGTTATATATAAACTACATTATTATTATTAGTAGAATTATTGATTATTATCAAGATATTTGATGTACAGCACACAAAATAACAAATTATACTTTCTCTAGACAAAATTCTATGCTTTTGTTTCACAGCTTAGGATGGAAATTTCTTAAGGATTGTCACTTTTCTTTGTATTGTGTCTGTGGTTTAAGTATTTCTGCAAATTGCTTTGTCTGTAATTGTTGAAAATAAACCAAAATGATGTGTGTGTTTGTACAGTATGTATTGTATCTTCAGCCATGATCAATTTTGTGCACATTTTTAGCAAATAAAAAACTAATCTCACTGGTGTGCTGAAGGAGAGGTGATTGCTTTTTGATCCAGGTAAGACTTTGGACCTCTATTAGCAACAGATGTGCAAATATTCGTCACTAGAATTTCTTGTAAGGTCTGTTGTCTTTAATTTCTAATTTAAGATTTCAAATTATATTTGTTATTATTTGTGACACTGTGTGTATGGGGTAGTATTAAAACATTAATGAAAAGATTCTATAACAATGCTGACATCCTCTTCTCTGGAGTTTGGAATTGAAGCAGACTTAATCACATGTAAACAGTTAAAGCAAGCCATTCACTGAGGATTATGCATCATAAATGTTACTTTAGTTCAAGCAAGCAGGGCTGTAGACGTAAGAAGTACTAGAAAATACTGTGGAGAACTTGCTTTATAGAATTTAATTTTTCTAAAATTCTATTTAGAGGGCTCAGTATACTTTTAATACTGAAATGTACCAATTTAAACTATACTGAGATGTACTGTTTCACATACTGTATGTTTTAAGAGCAAACAAAATCTAAATACTAGGCAAAGGAAATGAACACATGACTGATTAGATTCAGTTCAATTATGCTGTCAAGTTAATGCTGTCATCCATGCATATTGAGCTATCGCTATGATAGCTCTCTTTTATTTTTGATGTGTTGTCTTATGTGGCTATACAGTCCCATGCAGAGAACAGGCTAACAGCTGCCTGTGTTACAGGTAATCATATATCCGAGTGTGAGAAGACAGTGCCTCTGTTTTTCCTTTGGTCTTTGAATATTCGTCTTTTAGCTAGGTACAGTACTGTATATGGCCAGGTCAGGAAAGCTGAGCCTAAGGAAAGAGATGTTTGTTTGCAAGATTGCTGCAGCTCTCAGTGATTTCATTTTTCGCTATAAGGCTGTAGTTATATTCTTTTGGAATATTGTGTTAATCAGGTTGATACACTACATCTTATGATGGTGATAAGTAATGTATGTTTCACATCCCTAGAGAACACTTGTCAGAAATCTAATCAGTACATTTGGATTTTGGATTGCAAATAAAATAGCTTACATAACATCCTTATATGTAACTATTCAGTTTACCTGATGCTGTGCTAGTTTTTTTCAGACTAACAAAATATTCGTCATCAGTATAAAGATGCATTTTTAATACATTGTATTGCCAAAGTCGCAAAACTTCTCTGCATCCTTCAAATGTGTTTTAATGATGGTGATAATATGTAAGACATTGTACCCATCAATACCCTTAAAAAAAAACAGTTTAATTACAACTATGGGCTTTCTGAGGTAGTTCATTAGAAGGTACTTTGTTGTTTGGATGCCTGTGAGGAGTCTATGATATGCTTAATTCATTGAGTGCATCTGCCACAAGGCCACTGTCTTCTGTAGTAATAAATATCTGGGTATATAAAACTTTGTCATATCTCTTTGTGGACCAGTAACTGGTCAGAGAGAGTCTTTATTATACCCAATGGCCAATTTGTCTCACAGCAGACAATATAAGGAAAACATACTAACAATACACATACTGTATATATGCACAAAAGTATCATTTGTTAACATGGTTATAGCCACAGGTATAAATGAGAACTTGATCCTCATTTCAGATTGGGAAATCTGTGTTTGCATTCTGGGGGGGAGTAATTGGAATTATTTAAACAAAGGGTGTGAAGGGTGCCATTGCTGTATTTTTGGACTTAAGGCATTCCGTTTCAAATAGTTTTGTTCACGTCGAGTGGAAGTGAAGAAGAGATTTTTGTAGAAAACCTTCATTTCCTTAAACCAAAGTAAATTGTAAGATATGATATTAGACTAGTCTGCATGCTCAATAGTTTGCTATTTGGTTTGGTACAGTATGACTTTATAAACCAGAACAGGTGCTGATGTAGATTATCAATAAATATTTGGAGAAGCTAAGATTACCTTGTTAAAAGCATTAAATGCCATTTAAGCTTTAATTGAATTTGACTTATTCGCAAGTTGAAGATTTTGAGAGAACAGGCATGAAAAAAATGGAAAATTATACAGTGTCTATAGAAAATTCTATAACCATTGTTGTATTGTTCATTGTTAAAATTGTTTGAAAAAAACTTTTGAAATGAGTAGCCTAATGTTTCCTAGGGAATAATTTGAAGATTTTATATAAGCTGCAGATTTCCAGCTGACTGGTTAATTAATTTTCTGTGCAGTAAAAATCTTAGTCCATCAAGTAGAGTTCTTTATCTGGGGCTTCTATAACTTCTAAGGCTTCTCTGAAGGTCATGAAGGGCATAACCAGGTTTCCTCAATTTCTGGTGGTTCTCACTGAGGCTAATTTGCTTGCCTTGCAGGTATTACATTTTCTTGCTCAGTCAGTCAACCACAGAACTGACAGATCAGCTTATTCATTCCATTAATCACAAAAGGCTTGATAGCTGCATCTGTATGTAATACATGCAGTTGGATGGTAAGCTTGTTTCAAACCACTATTTAGAAACCCTTTGTGAACTTGCTGCTAATGGATAAGATGATCACAGGGAACACTTGCAAATTAAAGAAGAGAGACTAAAGCGGATCATTTTGAATGCTATCGTGTACTGAAAGGATTTGGATGAGTGCTTTAATTTAATAAAACTAGAAAGCTGCCGTAAGATGATTGTATTGGCAACACTAGGTGTTTACCACATAATGAGAACCCAGAATTATTACTTTTTATTTTAAAATTATATACAGATTTATCTCTTCAATTACACCGTGGTTTACTCATGTGTTACAGTGTGTGCTTGGTATGGTGTTACATTTACTCAGGTCTTGCTGAAGCTGTTGGGTTTTAAAAGACTAGTGTTAGCGTTTGAAAAACTTTTTGTTCTTAAAGCCTGTAGCCTGTATATGAGACTCTTTCCCCTAGAAAATGTTTTTTTTTAATTTATGTAGAGTGATAGTTACCTACAGTACAATGGGACTTCATAGAGATGTATGCGCTATACTGTACCTACAAACCTTTCCTTACCCAGGAAAGACATTTCACCAAGTCTAGGTGCCTACAAAAACAACATTCTCACGCAGAGGATTTGCTCTGACAACAATTAAGATGAATTTTTGGATGTGTAGTTCTGCTTTTAACATTTCATCACTGATACAACAGTTGTTAAATTAACTTTGAGAATGTCAGTTCTCATGGTTTAGAAGGGGATCTTTTACTTTCATCCCTTTAGGCCTTTTAGGAATATTGTATACACAGTTGTCTTTCATTCAACACAGATGATTTATACTGTGTTTTGTCAAATGGATGCCAAGAGAGTGTTTGGTCAGATTATTAAATTGTGCTGGAAATATTCTGTGCTATTCAGCATGAGGTACTGTATTTATGGTATTAATTTTAAACAATCATAACTCAACCGATTTCAGGGTTATGAGGAAGTGCAGACTGATTTCTTTTATCTGGAGATGAAACTGCCTTCAGTAAAAATGTTATTGTATGTTTTACATGTTCAAAGTCTTAAATTCATCTAAATCTAAAGGATTAGGACATACTGTTGTTACACATTAGTTTTGTGTACACAACTTTGGCAAATAAGCTGAATTCACAGATAGTTAGCAGTAATACTGACATTGTTTAAGAAAACACTGAACTTCTGGAGGTTTAAGTCTTTGGAAGGAAGTTTGGGAGAGATCATGACAACCAAGCCTTTTGGCCCAGCTGTATTTAAATCATAAACATTATCCACATAATTTCTCAAAACTATACTGTATGTGTAAAATCCAAATCATTTTCTTTTCCCATTTTGCTTTGCACATCCCTCCCTCACTTTATCTCCACCTTTGCAGCTACCCCTTGGTTAACTCCTCACTCAGCAAAGGGGTTCCAGCTTCTCATCCTATATCCTCAGTCAAGTGGGTTAAGAAAAATTTCACCATACTTAAAGGTCCATTTTGTTGTTCCATTTTCTCAGACTGATTATTAAATCTCGGTAACATAATGCATTTATTGATGGCATTGCAAAATTTTACAAATTTTGATTTAAGCACCAAATCATGAACATTGTGAAAGTACTGTACGATCGCCATTTTATTACAGTCCACTGGTCCACTGGCGAGAGCGAAACTGCACGGATTGCGATGTGAAGCTGCCCTTCCTGCTCCCTAGTCACTGTAATGGCTAATGTAATGCAATGTGCGAGTGAATAAGTACAGGTTGTGCAGAAGTATTTTACTGCAGAAATGTTCCAATGTGATCCGCATGCAGAGTTAACAAGTAAGTAATATTTGTCGGCAAAACCATCTTGAAGTTGAGAACAGTATTGCTGTTGGATGAAAAGAGATGTACTGTAATCACCAGCTTGCTATAATAGGACCTCTTCCAGCCACTGTATGTTTTGTTGCCTTGTTCTGAATCACAGTCAATGACAGCAATATGGCACTGCTCATACCTGGAATTCTATTCTAGTTTGTGATTTAAATTTGAGGTTTTACACGTTACTGTGTACATTTTGCTTTAATTGTGGTTTAAAATGCACTCATCAATGCAGATTCTTTCTAACTCCAAAATATAAAAATAGCGTTGCACTTCCCCTTTAGTGAATAAAAATCCTGTAATACACCTAATTCTTGTGTGTTTTTATTCCTTGTGAATAGTGGTTGTGGATTTCACACTGCAGTCCTTTTCAAAATTAGGTCAATTTAAAATTAATATTACATAATGCACAACTCTATGTTTTGAGTGAATTGGCAATACAATATAATGCACTGTTTCTGGGCTAGAGAAGATAATCCAATTCTAATTACTGTAAGCATTTTAGTGTTTTATAAATATATATTTTTAAAATTAAGCATAGCCTGAAACAACACTAAACTGTATTTTATATGTGGTTGTGTTGATGCTTACACCATTCCTTTTTTTTATTCACAAAAAAAGAAACACAAACACAAAATACAAAAGGGGGGGAGCATATGAAAACACAAAATAAGTGTTTGTAATTAGTTTAGTATAATTATACAATATTTTTATGCAGTTTCTAATAGTCTACTTGCATTCCTGTGTGTCTCTGCATCTAAACTGGAATTTTAATAGTTGGTCAAGATCCACATTTTATTTTTTAAGTCTTAAAGGGCTAAACATAGCATATACTGTTCACAAGTTATACCATTCATTTAGCATTTTAGGAAATGGTGTCACAGCTATAGGTTTTACAAAAATAACTAACCACTAGTGTAATTCTGTAATTACGAGGCTCTGATGCTGAATAGAGTTTCTGTTTTTACATGAATTCCTCCAAAATGAGACTTAATCTCTCCTGATCATACAGGATATTTTATATATTATATTTTAGTTTTTAGTTGTTGGTAGCAATCAATTAGTAAAACAGATTTTTTTCTGCCAGTCAAGCATATTTTCTGTACATATCCTCTTATCAATAACTTTAAATACATATTCTAAAGGCAGTTTTCTGAAACAATAATTTAAGTTTATTTAATGTAAATATTAGTAAAAAAGTTTGCTGATTGCAAACAAGTAAATCTCATGATACTCGTGTCTGTTTCTTTCTGCCACTTTCAGTTTACTCTCCACAATTCAATGTTGTCCCAGTGACTATGAAGCTTCAGGCCATATGAAAGCACTTTCAGCACTTACATTAAGTCAGGAAAACCCTCCAGCCAGCAAACAACAAGATAGGAAATGGATGCCATGGAAACCACACATAATAAGGGTTTTCTTTATTCATGGCTATGGAAATTATAACACTCCAGTTCTGTGATAGTTAAGGCTCATGTTATTTCATGGAGATCATTTGCTTTTCAGAATGAAATCTGAGAAGAAACACAGGTATACAGTACGTTGTTGCACTTTTGTTGTTGCTGCATGGTATCTGTCAAACTTCCCAGCAGTATAGCTTGTAATGTACTTTTAGTGATGGATCCTTAACGTATGACATCATGCAGTGACGTGAGGGTTTGTTGCCACTACAACTGTGGGTGCTGTTTGTGGCTGTGTGCATTATTGTGCAAAATACATACATATCATTTATTGATGTTAATTTAAAATAATTCTTACTACAGAAATTATTTATAGACATTTTGTAATTGGGGCACTTGAAATTTGGCAAGTACTCACCTCCTTTTCCCTTTAAACATGTATATCAGTTTTGCAGTTTCCAATAATTCCTTTTTCAAATTATTTGATGTTAAGAGACATTACTTGAAACAGAAACACGACTAAAACCTGCTAATTGAAATAAAATGTCTGTTACTGTTTCAGCTGGTTTCAGTTCAAACACTTTCAGTGGTAAAGATAATGTGTCATGTCATTAATGGTATTAAAGTGTACTAATAAAGTATATAATTATACAGTATATAGAATATATGATGACTAACCTCATTGCAGTTTCTATCAATTTAGTGTTACATAACCTTCATCATAATATTTTCACAGTTGTAGTTAAAGCCTTGTGCATCATTGGTAACATCAGTGCAATCCAACAGTTCCACAGCAAGCTGACAGGAAAGGAATACCCTGAATGTAAGTTTCTATCCCTGTGCAGAGTGTAGAGTACTGGAACAATGAGAAAAACAAACTAGCAACCAAAAAACAGAGAAGTGACACATATTTGAGGAACATACAGTATGTGCTTGATATACATATAGTACGTGCTTTTGTGAGTTATCTTTCTACAGTATTCAGGGAACAGAGATGAGGACTAAGCATTAAACAGTGGTGCACATATGCATTTGTTGAGGTATTAGAAATCAACAATGTATAGCAAACTGGGTGTTATTATGAACACAAGAGGGTGCTGTGTTATAGCACTTATGAATTGATTCACAAAGTGGGCCACATAAATGAAGCATATGGCAACTGCCTAATGCAAAGCTGCAAATAACTTAGTCCATAATCTGGCAGCTGTACAGATCATTTGTGTATGCTGTTACTGTATTACTGTCAAATGTGTGCTCTGTAATTGGAAAAGATTTTCCAGATGTGCCTCATGACCTGAATGAAACTGATTTATCAATACAAGATGCTAGTACCTGTGTGGAGAATCGTTTGTGAGTTATTTTAAAAATGATGAGAGGTCTGTGAGACTAATTTGTTAAGTTCATTGGAAAAGCAGTCTTCCCCCATGGTGTTATGGATGTCAAAATATTTTGGTCACCTTTTTCTTCTGCTTCTACTTCAGAGATTATTGCCTTGATGTTCACTGTCCTTTCCAGTAAATGAGATTCAGCTGAAGCAAGTGAGCTTCATGATAAGGAGCTGTTGATGGAAGCAGTACTTGGAAAATATTTGGATTGAACATAGATTAAGCCAAATTTAACTCTTGGAGCTAAAGAAGCTACATCATGATGTGGAGAAGCTTTCAACAATATCAGCTGCCATAAACCACATTTTTTTTATGCTCAGGCACAAAGTAATAGTTACCGTATGTTTATGGTACAGAGATTAAGCTGTTCATTTATTTTTTCAGCGTGGTTTCTTATCCTTTTTCAGGAGACCATGGGTCTGGTTTTTAAGTACAAGGGTTGTACTGGTGTGCAGGCATGTTGACTAAAATCACATGGAACCTGGCATGTCTCAGTGTATTTCAAGGAATAATCATCATGTGAATGAGCTTCCATCTTCATTGTAAATTCTTCACATAGAGGCTTGTTCTTTTTCCAAGCAACCAGTGATTGCTATGCAGTTTTCTTGGCATTGGCATCTGTCAGTACAGACTGTGCACCAGCATGTGGTATACTATAAAAAGGAGCTGAGAAAGTAGATACATTCATCGCAAATAGTCTGTGAGGAAGAAAGAAGATAAATGTGCACTGAAACCTGCAGCAATTTTGCAAACCTCTAGAATGTGGCTATTTGAAATTCACACCTGTCATGGTTAAAAGGCATTTAACTTTGAGGGATGCTACATCAGGTTTCCAACAATGTCTGTTGCCATAAACCATTTGTTTTTTATGTTGAGGCACAAAGTAATAGTAATGTTTAGAGTAGAGAGATGTTTCATTGCGTTCATACATTCATAAGAACAGCTATAGATTAAGCACGGCATTTCCAAGGTTTTTAACTACACCTATTGCCTTACCTACATACTTTAAAGACTTATCAGCTAATTTATATTTTTTTCCCAGGTGTTTCAACCCTTAAAATGTATACATATATCAAGGTTACATTCTAGGTGTTGCGTGGTGCATCACAACACATTTGTACATTAAGATAATGGAACCATTCATATTTGTGCGTCACTGTGTGTATTGAAGTGAAAGGTAGATTCTTGAGGAGGCCGCCATCTTGACTCATATCAGGCCTGATGATTTTGACTGTGAACCAATATGGCCACAGTAGTGGGAACAGAGTTGCAAAAGTGGGCTGAATGAGTGTAGGGAACTCCAAATGAAAGAAACTCTTTCAAAAGATCTGTTAGGATGGGCTCTATGTGGATCTAACCACACCTGTAAATAATTGAGAGACTTATCTGTATAAGAATAATATCCTGACGGAGGAGGATCAGTATGCCTTTAGCAGCGGAAGAAAGAATGGCTTGCTCGACCAGGGCTGATGAAAGGTCATGCAACTGGAGGAGTGAAGCACTGCCTGGCAAGGTAGCAACATTACTTATCACCGTACATGAGAGAGAAAGAGTCTAGACATCAGAAAGTGAATCACAAGAACATAGTGTGACACAGCTGCTGATGGGTTGGTGGCCAGAGCGAGGTAGAAGAAGGCTGTGAGAGAGAGGTAAGAGACAATTTAGAAGATCTTAAGAGCTGGGCTTCACAGAATGACTTGTCTAGAATACTCTAAGCCTTGTGGAGCGAAAGAGCTGGCTGACTCAGAATGAATATTCCCTTGCCTAGTGTAAAAGAATCAAGACTTGTGTGAGAGAAGAGGGCAGAGAACATCTGAAGGAATAAAATGTCTGCTGCCCTGCAAGGAGACAAACAAGAGAGCTAGAATCCTGGAGGGGATTCAAACATGGTAGTTATGTAAGCCCGGGACACTTAAAATGCCAAAAGGTCATGTGACATGCATGATATCTAATGCAAGACAGGCTTGCAAGCAGTTAAGAGCTAGTGTTGCTGCAGCATGCTCTGGAATATTTCTGAATGCAGTGTACATAACTGATCTCTACAGATCTAGATATAGCATAGAACATCTGATAATTACTTCTGTTTCTGGTTCTGGTTAAGTGTGGTATAAGCTGTAACCTGACAAACAATAGGAGAGATGGTAGATTGAGTCCCATCAAATCACCTGTTACCATCTAAAATGACATGGAAGGACAAATGTTACCAACATGTATTGGGTACAAAGTGACTCCTTTTTGTTGGAGATTCAAGATTTTCATGCTGTTTCATTATCATTTGAATCGGTCTCCCGTATTCTCAAGATTACCAGATTGCTAGTTTTATACACAACATTAGGTGAAACAGAATTAAACTGCCATATGTTAATAGGAATAGTTTTTTGATAGCTGAATATTTTTTTATGAGATTACCTTCCTAGCTGTGATAGTGTTCACCGCATGTTTTTAAACTCTTATACTATAGTATAGTATAAGTATCTTATACTATCTATAAGATAGTAGGTACTTTATATATTCTATATATGTATATAAAGTATACTGGCTTGTTGAAGATGTTCAAGTTAGCTTTGTTTTCCTAAGATACTTTACTAGGAGATGTTCTGAAATGAATCTAAATGATTGCAAGTGTTTACAGCCATCAGAGACGTGTTACATTTTTACATTGATTTATATCTGTGCATGCATATTTGTGTAGTTAAAAGATGCATATCTATCCATCCATTTTTAACCAGTTTATCTAGTATGGGATCGCCTTTCAGCTGGTGCCTAACCCAGCAAGCAATGGACTCAAGGCAGGGTATACCCTGGACAGGATACTGTACATTAAATATATACTGTATGTACATACTGTATACGTTTATATTAAACATACAGTGCAAACTACCTAATGAGGAAATACTATTCAGTGTAAAATAAATTGGAAAGTTTGTATTTTTAAAATAATTAAAAGCCTCATTATATAATGAAATATATGTAACACTTTTCTTGAATGTTTTTGAAAAATATTCATAAATCCTGTGTACTTCAAAACTCAACAGAAGAACTGTTGTTTTGTTTAGAATAGGTAAGATGAGGTTTTGTTTAGACAGTGCTGAAGCTTAATGCTTAATTATGAGGGAGAGGTTGCTGGGATTTCCTCTTTTTATGTACTTTATATCTAAGAAAACAAATTTGAATAGAGGCGTCTTATAATTTATTAGAATTTGGAAGTCGTTTGGCTTAAGGAGATAGTATGAAGTACACTCAAGTCAGCTGGTGGTACAGTAGCTGCTTTCAGCTACTCAGTAGTTCAGGTAGGTAGCTGCATCAGCATACATAGGCTACAAAGCAAAGCATGGAATAAACCTATTTATTATAACCCCATTATAACCTATTTATATAGGTTTATTCCATGCTGAAAAGAGAAGAAAGAAAACAAAACAAAAGAAAGAAAACACAACTTCTTGTTCACAGCTCCCTAGGCCGCCCTCAGCAATCCTCCACACCAGGCACTTTCCTCTGCAACAGAGCTCGCTGTATCACGTGCAAGTACTGTACACATCTAATACCACACTCATTCAGGACCCCTTGGGACAACTCCAGATCACTCAGATGACATCTTGAACCTCAAGCAACCTTATTTACTGTATCTCTTGCAGTAAATGCTCAGCCATCTACATTGGGGAAACAGGGAGGAGACTCAGAGACCGCTTCAGAGAACATGTTAGGGCTGTGAAGATTAAAGATCTCTCCAAGCCCATAGTTTCTTATTTAATCTCTGACGGCCATGATCACACTGATCTCTCCGTCTGCGTTATCAGTGTAGGGTTTCTTAATTCTTATAGCAGAAAGACCTCAGAAACTAAAATTATCCTGAAACTTGGTTCACACCTTCCCCCTTCTCTCAACAACAGACTTGTTTTCTTCTAATTCTCTCAATTCATTTTGAGGTTTCGTTTCACACCTCTCCTCACCTCCCTCGACCTCGCACCACTTGATTGACCACTCTGCTTCTCCCCTGCTCCCACCTCCTCCACTCTCCTGGCTTTTGTTTTCCCATGCTATATTATCTTTGCTGAGTGCCCTATCTTTCTAACGCCCGAAGAAGGCTCCACAGCCGAAACGTTCAAATCAGCTGGGAGGAAGGAGGTCAGAATAGGCCTGAATCTGTCAAGTGTCTACTTTTGTCGAGATGCACAATGTCCTTCAGGATTCAGAGGCTTTGAATACTAATGAGAAAGGAAAAAGAGGCTAGCTAAGGAGTCTGGAATGTGTACTGTAATTCCCAGGTTTTCCAAGATGTCTGCATTAACAAAGCTTTTTACCCCCATAACCTTGATGTAGTCAGACTGATTTGTTGTTGTTTTTTGTTTTTTATAAGTGGGGCACTGATATTTCTTATTTACAGTTCTTGAAATACAGTATATTATATAATGGTAAGAAATATTAAAGTTTTTTTTTCTGCCACCATATAGTCTGCGGTATATAGCCACCGCTCCTGCTGGTTTTCATTCCATCCCACCTTCATTAGATAACTGAAGATGGATTTTTAGATAATTTTACTTGATCTAAGAAATTGCTGCATTTGAACTTTTGCATTTTGTTTCCGGTGACAAGTTTGGGATTTTATTTCTTTAAAAAAATACAACTGTTAAAGCTCCAACATGTTTAAGAACAGGGAGCAACCAGTTCAAATTAACATTATATTAAGGAACAAGTAATAGGTTTATTCCATGCTGAAAAAAAGAAGAAAGAGAACACAACGTTTTGGCCGTGGAGCCTTCTTCAGGTGTCTTCTTCAGGTGACACCTGAAGAAGGCTCCACGGCCGAAACGTTGTGTTCTCTTTCTTCTTTTTTTCAGCATGGAATAAACCTATTACTTGTTCCTTTGCAGCCTACCCATGCTGACGCAGCTACCCACCTGAACATTATATTAAGTCAAGGAAGGGTTAGATTGTGTAACCGAGGGCTCAACTGGAAGAAAACCCAACAGATGTGGGTCACCAGGTCTAAGGTTTGCATTGATGTACCTGGTTTTGGCACAAAAGATGAGGAATCACCTTAGTTGTAGTGAGCAGTAGGATGAATCTGCTTTATGCATATAAATGCATATACAGTATCTACTTTAAAATGCCTAAAACCCTGAACAGGACCCAAAGTAAGCTGAGTTACCTGAAAAAATGTCTTTTTCCTGTTTCCATGTGAATTGTTCGTTGAAAACACTTTCTTTGCTAGAAGATACAGGATATTTTTTGTACCACTTGCAAGCGGTGTTGTCAGCCGTGGTGATTTTGTAGTTTCAGCTGCTTTAATTCACAAATCTAATGACACATTACATTTTTTAACTTGACTGCTGAAGTCATTTGTTATTTTGTAATGGATTTTGTAATACAACAGGTTCCTTGTATAACACTCCATATTTTTAATGGGTTCTTATTTTTTGCTGTCTGCTGTATCATGTACTGCTTCAGTTTCGGAAGTGTGGGGTTTCATTGTAAAATCCTTTTGTATCGTAATGGTTTTTTGGGTGGTCACCTTTTTACTCAGCATTGTCTGTTACTCAGCAGAGAGCAGCTGGCCCTTTCACCGCCCCTAAAATAGAATTTAAATGTTTCTTATCATGTACGAGCTAAAACAGGCTGACATCAGAAGTGTTTAGTATTTCTTTGAGCCTCATTTCATTTAAGCTAATTTTAACCCATGCCATCGGTTTTGTTAGCTATCGTCAGACAAGGACTTATCAGACACCATTGTAGCTGCCTCTGAAAGTTTAAACGCTGAAGGGCAGTTTAGAAAAATAGGTATTTGCCTCATACATGTATACAGTATTTCAAAATATATATATTTCAAAGTACCATTGATGTACACACCTGGGGTACTTAAAGGTGCATTTGTGACTTACTGTATGTTCATCCATTCTTCACAATTCATGGTATACGTTTAAGTGTAGACTATTCCACAAAACCACCAGTGCCTTGGTGAGCCAATGATGGCCTTGTGGCTTATTGGGAGGCAGTGCAAAGTTGAAATTGGATATGGAAGTTGCTTAAACATCAAATTATGCTTAAACTCAACCAAAATGTGTGTGATTGGCCTTCCATTTTATTCTTTTATTCTTAAAATAAAATAGAGCATACACATAATTTTACTAATGCAAGTATTTTATTTTCATTCCGTCAGTATGGATGTTTGGATGGTTTTGTGAACTGCATTGAATTTGTGCATTAACCTTGAGTTGTTTGTGGGCACACAGTTTTTTTCTGTATAACAAATGTATCTATCATTAATTACAAATGTATCTAGCTCTGTAAATTTGCTTAATACAGCAGTGTGAAAGAAATGTTCAAGACCACAGCTGTGTAAACACTGATTAGACTAACACAGTCTCCTTACATCCTTACAGGGGCAGTTTGACTTCTCTTGGTTCACCTGTGCTATATTGTCGGCTGTATAGTTATCATTCCCTAATAGGGATTTGCTAAAAAGCTTATGTTATTAGCAAAAGCCAAGGTATGAAGTGCCATTGTCTCCAAATGTTAAATGTATTGGAAATCAGAAATGCAGCCTTACTACTCTTATTCACTACTCTTCTAAAAGTTATTCTCTGCAAAAAGGAGCAGTTGAAAAGATGAATCATTCCCATATCATCACCTTTCCTGTGTAAATTACTAAAATTATCCACTGTTTGTTAGGCATTTGTTTTAATTGAAGGGTAAGATGAAGTAGATCTGTAGACTTTCGGTGGTTTATTTAATGACTTAAATAGTTAATTATTAAATGATTATTAATTATTAAATTTTAAATGGACAATGACTGTACATCACGCATATAACTTACAGTACTCTATGTATATATGACTTACAGTCATATGTATTATGACTTATATATGAAATACAAAAGAATACTTCTAGTAGTGGTGGATGCTGCACATTGGTGGTGGTAGAGGGGAGTCCCCATTACCTGTAAAGCGCTTTGAGTGGAGTGTCCAGAAAAGTGCTATATAAGTGTAAGCAATTATTATTATAGTAGTAGTTTCCATTACATTCTTGAACAAGATTTTCAAGAAGTTGATTCTTGAAAGTTTTTTCCTGTTGAAATACAAACATTGTATTGTAAAGAATTTAAAACCTATTATTACATTTTGTTTGTGATGAAGAAATTCTTAGACAAATGCTTAGGTTTACAAGTCCAATATTGCCTACATATTTATTTTTCCTTTTGAGTTGAAGGAGTGCCATCATTAATTTTGTGTTTCGTATAATAAGCTCTGTTGAAGATTCCATAGGACCCTGCAAAAATAGTTATTTTTTAGTTTCATTTTAGGTTTTTAAATTACTTATATTAAAACACAGCATTAGAATGAAATGTTGATTTTCTGACAAGCTGATAATCATTCCTGATGAGAAAGGGCTAACAAAAACTGCAATGAAAGTTGATGGCTTGAGCTTGGTCAGAAGATGCCTTATTCATACGTTAGGCTCTTCAGTGAAAACATTTCCTTTTGAATTAATTCTAATCATTATTCTGCTGTTACACTGATCCACAATTACACATAAAATTTCATTTTTGGCACAAAATTGGAAATATTGTTTCATGATGATACCTCTCATGGCTTTCTATAACCTCTTAATCGGGTTATTTAATTTCTTAGGCATTTTTACAAACTAACTCTGGCACTTTTACATGTTCATGTTAGCCTTTTTTGTGACACTGTCTTAAAATGGCACTTGTGAAGTGAAGGGTAGTTGTTGAACGTGATAAGGAGCAGTGTATTCCTTCTGTTAATTGAGCATAATCAATACAGCAATATAAATTGTGTACCTTGTTGTACAGTATGTCAGCTGAGTGATGCAGCAGATGTACTTTTTATTTTTTAAATGAAAGCTCACCTTTGCACCAAAATCTTTATGAAATATGTGCTATAGGAAGAGACTGTCGTGAGCCTTCTAAAAGCAGATAGGGTTCTTGCACTAGTGGTGACAGTGATCACATGTGTGCAAATGTGTGTGGCAGCTGAGAAGAATTGCTTTCGCTGAGCCTTTATTATAAGCAGCTGTCAGGTCAGTGAGTCTTGTAAACAAAGACCACTGGCTGTCCTCTGTCATTGTCAGCCTCCTTTGTTGGTTTATCGAGGTAGTACAGACGTGGTTGACAGAACACGTCTTTTATTCCCTGTGTTCCCTTTTCTAAATTCATGCTGCAGTTGCCAGGTTTGATTTTTATGATGGGGAATATGGTAGCACTAGCCTAGTCACCATTTTCTTAGAATTTGTTTTTTTAACAAGGAATTTCAAGCTGTGCTAATCATTGAGCGTCGATTAATTTACAGTTTAACTTATAGAATCACCTGATCTGCTATGTATTGGGGCACATAAGGGTTGCCATGCAGCTCCTAGTTTGGTGCTGCACTTCAGTAGGGGCTGAAGTGAGTGCCTTCCTATATATGAAGCTCTTGGTGATTCTTAGAAGAACTCCTTTTATATAAATTCAAGCATTATTGTTATTAATTGCCCTAGAGTTCTAGTTCAGTTTCTTGCCATACATGTTATTTATTATTCTCCCATTATCAAGTTTAATGCCAACATTTTAATAGTCATTTACCTTGTATTTATCGTGCATATTTTAATTTACAAAGTCTTAGTTCCTTAAATTATGTTTTTTTCCATTGAATGCCTCATGATTCAACAAGCAAAGACCTTCACTCTCACAGAGTGGAAGTCAAGCCTTGTTCTTCAGGCTTGCTGTTCAAGCCTCAGCCTACTCATGGACTATGACCCAGGGTGGACCTTAGTCCAGAGATCAGATTGCAACAGTGATTCCTGGGGCCAGCTGCACACATTTGAACTTGGTGTAATCAGTGTTAATTCTCCTGTATGACACTGTGGAGCTGACAAAACAGTAGTGGCTCTGACAGTTGAGCATAGTGGAGGACCATGTCCTCAGCCCCTCAGTTTCCCCTGTGATAGATTATTTAACTGAAAATAAAAACAACTCATAAATGATGGGTCCTTTCAGATCGGGTGTGTATAAAATAAAAAAAACTGCATTAATTATATAAAGAAAATTCTATGCTGACTTCTATGGATTATTGCTTTCTGTATCGCTTCACTAATTCTCCAAGCTAGCCCGCAGTTAATTTGTTCCTTGTCTCTACTTTGTTCTAAAAAATGAAGTATTAGGCACCTGAGAATACTTTCAGAAGCATTTTATTAGCATGATTTATTTAAAAAAAACTAAATGTTTCATGATATCAAAGAGGGCAACCATTACGCTTTCAGACTGATTGTCTGAAAATATTAGGTTAAGCTTTGTGTTAAGAAGCCTCTCAGTATAACATCTCTGTGGAATTTGTTCAGTTTAACCACAGCTATTGTTTACAGCGCTGAGAATCGATCTGTGGGTATAGAATATTAAGAATAAATTCTGCTCTTAGAAACTATAGAAGAGCCAGTTGTATCCGAGGAAGAGCAGTCTGGCAGGCTCTTGGGCGAAAGGCAGCCCATTTGCTGTGTGGATATTGACATAGCTGGAAAATAGTTTGTTTGCAGCTGTTGCAGGTTAAAATAGGTCTTTGTTTATTAGGAACATGTTTTCCTTTTGACACTAGGTGCTGTCTCTGTTGATTTGTCCCTCACCTATTTAGAATGACTAGATAGCTGCTTAAGCCTAGCCTAGAGACATGCTAATGATAGCTAGCTGGGGCAGCGGGGTGTGGTTTGCTTTTCCATGCCGTAAAAGTCTCCTATGTGCACTGTTAAGGTTAACATGCAGGAGTTGGGTTTTTATGGGAAGATTTTTTTATAGTCTGGAGGTGATATATTCTCATCAGTTAACCAGTATCAGTCTTTCTACTAAAAAAACAACAGATGTTAATTCAATTTATTTCAAAGACAAGGCTTCTATTTACAGACTTTTTTTTTATTTTTGAGGCCTTTGGCCCTCAAATCTTTAATTGCTTTTTGTGCTATAAACAGTTTTACCACTGTAAACTGATACAGTTTTATAGACTGGATAATTCTTTGGAGACTCCATATTCCAGGAGTCCATTCATAATGGAGTTTACAGTGAAAGTTCGGGAGGAATGACAGCAGCCAAGTTCAGCTGGCCTCAGTCGTCCTTGCTTGTAGTCGTTCCTGACGTCATTTCCTAAATTAAAAAAAAATCCTGTACTAAAGTCTTTTCTCCACAAAACTAGCATTCTGCATTCACCTCTTCCACCTTTGCAGCTACCCCTTGTTTATCTCCTCTTTCTGCATAGGGGTCCCAGCCTCCTCGGCCCTCAGCCAAGTGAGTCAAGCTAAATGTAGTATGACTGAACACTCAGTAAACATTTATTCAATACATTTAATTCATGGGTGTTGTTAGATCCTCCTGAGCAGTACATTATAACTTTTAGAACAAATTAAAATTACATAGATGCTGCCAAGAATGTTTGTCAGGTCTGTATTCCATGTATTGTATTTACAGAACTATGTAGCCTTCCTCTGCAATGCACAGGCATTCTGTTCAGGGCATATTCTTCATTGTACCCATTGTCTGCCAGTTTAGACTCTGGCTCACCACTACACGTTATATTGGACTAAATATTTATTGATGGGGATGATAGAATTCCTTCTACAGTCTATTTGTTATATTGTTAAAATTAGCAATTTTAACAATTTATTAGCATTTCTTAAAATACCATACAGTTAGTCAGATAGAAAGGATTGTTCATTGCTCATTGCCACATTGTGTTATTTTGGATTCTGCAGTGTGCCACTGAGGCCTCTCCTCTTTAATTTGATGAATCTCACTTTCATGTATAATATACTGTATAGTCAGCAGGCATATCACCCTGCATCTTACAGCTGGCAGCCCACTGAAGATACGCAGGTGTGAGCCTGGCCTGAAACTGGATGGGAGACCTCCTGTGAAAGCTAAAGTTGCTGCTGGAAGAGGTGTTAGAGGGGCCAGTAGGTGGCGCTCACTATGCGGTGTGTGTGGGTTCTAATGCCCCAGTATAGTGACAGGGACACTGTAATGTAAAAAGGCGCTGTCCTTCGGATTAAATGTAAAACCGAGGTCTTGACTATTGGTGATGATTAAAAATCCCAGGGCATTTCTTGAAAAGAGTAGGAGGTGTTACCCCTGTGTCCTGGCCACATTTCCCGTTGGCCTTTACCAATCATGGCCTCCTAATAATCCCCCTCTATGAATTGGCTTCATTACTCTGCTCTCCTCCCCACTGATAGCTGATGTGTGTTGAGCGTTCTGGCGCACTATACAGTAGCTGCCGCCGCATCATCCAGGTGGATGCTGCACATTGGTGGTGGTGGAGGGGAGTCCCCATTACCTGTGAAGTGCTTTGAGTGGAGTGTCCAGAAAAGCGCTATACAAGTATAAGGAATTATTATTAATATATACTTTCGTCCAAACTTCTCACCTAAGAAGACAAAATGTCAATTATAAGTACCATTTTCAAAATTCAAACAGGCCACTTTATATATCAAATGCTGCACAGACACATAAAGTACAGTAACTGAATCAATCGTGAATAAAAGAAGTTGCAAGTCTTAATTAAGTTTGTTTCTTGACTGTGTTTGAGTTTGAAGTTTTTGGAAGGGAAGGCACTGATGCTGAAATTTAGTATAAAGAAATACTCCTGTAATTATGCTAGTAAACAGACCTCCTGTTTTGTTCTGATCATTCTAGTGGTGTTTTAAGTGTGGTTAAGCCAACTCTTTTCTGGCTCAAAGTAAAATACACAAACTTGAGTTTTCCAAGTAATAAATAAAATAGTATTTGATTCCTTTTGTGTTAAACCAGTTTGGTTATGATGTTGGTACTTATTTTTGTTCATATAACTTATTTATTTGCAAGTACTTTTGCTTTAAGTTAAAGAAAACAATGACTAAAACTTATTTTGATCTTTTAAATTGATTTTAATCCCTTTTGCAGGCATTGTTTGGTATTCCAATTGGTTTTTAATTCAGGAAGTTTTTAAATAAGGATTGTAAAATTTCATATGTATATATGTTGGAGGTGAGAATGGAAAATAGCATGATATTAATATTTTTAAAATAAACATTGTAACTAGGAAGAGGTGATTGCCAGATGTTTTATAATGTCTGGCAAACCCTACCCTCTGCTAGGGCAGTCCCAATGATGTGCATACATAAACACTCCACACTGACAGTCGAAGTCAGTGCAGGAGGCTTTATTGTAGGCTTTTGTCTTAGAACAGAATGAATTAAAAACCCAATCACAACTAACAACATTCATGACCTATGTGTACCAAACAAAAATGTGCATTTCTACATTCTATAATCAGTATGTTAATGCAAGGCACCTAGTGAAGCTATTCACAGTAATTACACAGTAATTCACAGTAATTGGGAGGTTAGCTGTTATTGCAATTCTTGCTTATGCCTTCCTGCCATATGCCACATTGTCATTAACAATGAGCAATTTAGAAAAGGGTACTTTAAACAGTAGTGATAATTATTATCCATTGACTTGTTGAAAGTCATGGTATGCAGAAATATGCAAGTATATAGTTGCAGAACACCTTAATACTGATGCAGGTTGAACTGCCAGTTATGAGAGGAAGAGATTATAAGTGATATGTATCAATTTAATTTAGTTATGTTATAGGATTTCTTGAAACTGTAGATAAATATGGATGAATTGTGAAGTACTTTCAACTTTCAAACCAAATACTACTAGGGTGTCCAAATTATAACCACTGCGAATGCTAATTCGTGCCCATGTGCTGTACATTTCTTGCCTTAAAGCAATGCCCTGTCCTGCACTGGCAAACTAAAAGAACTGAATCTTTTTAGGAACAAGTAATAGGTTTATTCCATGCTGAAAAAAAGAAGAAAGAGAACACAACGTTTCGGCCGTGGAGCCTTCTTCAGGTCACCTTCAGGTCTCTTTCTTCTTTTTTTCAGCATGGAATAAACCTATTACTTGTTCCTTTGCAGCCTATGCATGCTGACGCAGCTACCCACCTGAATCTTTTTAGTCTTATATCGAGTAATCTATAAGGGGACCTGATTCAAGTACTCAGAATCCTGAAAGGCACTAACAGAGTTAATTGACTTTTTTAGAATTAATTATGAAACAGAAAACGGAGGAAACACATGGAAACTATGGGGAAGTCCATTTAAAAATGAGAATTGTACACATCTTTGTTACACAAAGGGTTGTGGACATTTGTAACTAGCTATCCAACCAGCTTTGGAAGACGCTGATATCCTAGCTTCTTTCAAGAAATGGTTGAATTAAATTCTTGGTAAGTCATCTGCCAGGAAGCAAGCTAGATACTGTAGAAGAGTCAAATGGCTTCCTCTGCTTCGTAACCATTTTTATGCTCATATTTTCTTAAAATATCTGTCTGCTACATGAAGATTTGACATCTAAGGTGCATACCAATTTTGAGAACAAAGCTGTGGTTTCCTTCTACAGGTACTGTACCAGTATTGTTCAGGGTACCAAAGGAATATAATGTATTTAAATTGTTTAATAGTGCTTTAATGCTTTCAAGTTACTTTTCTGATGGCATGCAGCTCTCAGCTCCCTTTTCTTTGCTTTTTCTCATAAGAAGGACTACACAGCTGCTCATTTTAGAGAGGTCGCTTGCTGAGCAAGGTGAATCATCTAATTGGCCCTGTGAACACCTTAGTTAATGTAAATTTAAATTTGTAAGAGAAAGGTGTTTATGCGTAGTCACTATTATAGACTGGAATAAATAATGTTGCAGCAGCCTTCAATGTGATTTAAAGTTGAATCCTGAAACATGATTTAATTTGCTGTTGGCAGTGAAGTAAGAGAGACTGCTGAAATACTGAGCTAAATAAAGCGGGTGATTTTTTTTGGTGTCTTGAATGAAGTGTACCTACAAAACTGAAATATACTGTAAATTGGTTTTATATTTGTTATATGATTTTTACTCCTGTAGTTTCCAGTATTTTACTGCCTGAGCAAATCAGTGATGTCTAGGATTTAAGAGCCGCAACTACCAAAGACAGGGGGTTTGGTGCACAGATTGTCTTCTGTAATACCGAGTTTGCATTTGTGTCTTTCCTTTTGTGTTTTGGTTGTTAGGGAAAATATACAATTATCCCTTTTGCTTTATCCTTTCTTTTGTAAGCTTGTAAAGTCCATGTGTTTTAGAGACCTTTTAAAAATGACTCCAAAATCTTTCATCCATTTAAAAACTACTGGGAGTGTTGACAGATAGGTGATGTACTGTTTTAAAGTTCTCTTGCATGATGTGGAAACCTTCTGTAGCCTATATATTATTAAAATCCTCAGTCCACCCTATATGAAAAACTCATTAAACATGTTTCTTTCTATTGTTTAAAGTTGAAAAAATATTATGTTTACTTTCCCTAGTTTTTACTTGGGCACATTTTTTGGTTACTCCTACTGTAAGTCATTATAATGTATGTCCCTAAATCCTTTTTGGCACGTCTGATTTTGACTT
The DNA here is from genome assembly GCF_059453375.1 of Lepisosteus platostomus. Lineage (NCBI taxonomy): Eukaryota > Metazoa > Chordata > Actinopteri > Semionotiformes > Lepisosteidae > Lepisosteus > Lepisosteus platostomus. The sequence continues at coordinate 34,602,992 of NC_142616.1, read as the reverse complement.
GGACTACTATACTACTATTACATGCATGTCTTTCTCTTGTTTTTGATCTAAAAAATGTATATTCTCCTTTTCCAAACAATTTTCTTAAGTGGGTTGTTAGACCACAGTGGCTGTTGAGTTTGTGACTGAAACTTGCTTACAGTACTTTGGGATTCATTTGTCCTGCACAGCTAGGACTTAACCGTATTATCAAATAGATTAAACAGACCTGCAGGTACCTTAACCCCATCTCCCATTCCTATTTACTAACATAGATATTTGATGTTGATATAAAGTTCTTTTTAGTATCTGTTGCATTTTTCTTGGTTATCATAAAGGGAAATACATAGAGACAACAATATTATAATTTATATACAGTATTATACTTTTTGAAGTCAATTAAGAATGTTTCTGAATTGATACACTGGGTAAATCTGTTAATTTTATAACAGGGATTTCTAACATTTCCTGTTTAGGTACAGTACAATTAGCCAACATCTGACCAAAAAATCTATTTTCTTTATTATTTAACTGGTTTAGAAGCTCAGCAGTGTCACAGTACTGACAGGCTATACTTTTTCATGATCATTACTGTACATCTTTTTATTTCAACAATACTGCTGCTCTAACACTAATTTTTGTAAAATGCAAAACTATTCTAGTTTATAAAATGTGAAATAGTTACTTAGTTGAATAATATTATTAATTTATGAAAAAAGTAGCAGCAATGGTGCTACAGCAAAATAACATATATATGAGCTATAAGGGTAATTTATATCAAAACAGTGTCCACTCCACCATAGATGTGGCAATATTTACCAATGCACTGTGTACAACATGTATACAAATCAAATGTTTATATTGGTGTCTAATTCTTATAGTTTTTGGGGTATATAACGCCAATTTTTTGCTATGAAACTTTTTTGTAGTGGTTTGATGTTTTTGCATGGACACTCACAGAATTCCCTGTTTTTCATTTCAGCTTTTTCGAAGAAGGTGTCTCAGTGAGTCAATACTGCTAGAGCCAATTGCCCTTAGCTGCCTCAATCCTGGCATAGGTTCAACAAAAGGTAAACCACAGAGCCAAACCTTATGTATATTTATATCTGTGACACATTTTCTTCAGTTACTCAGAGTTACTGTATGTTATAGTTTTCACATAGCTGTCCATATTAGGTATACCATGTACTTCTTAATTTACTTTTAAAGACACGTTTGTTATTGTAAACGGACTGGATGATGGATTGTAGTGCATTTGGAAGACCTCATATTGGATTAAAGTTGTGATAAATTGAAACTGCAGTGTGCTTGACACTTCTGAAAAACTGCTTTACAAATGGTAAGGACAATACTGTAACCTGCTTACTGAGACTTGTGAATTTTAAGTAATTTTAAGCAAAAATGAAAGACAGTCTGTGTTGTGAAAAGCAGACTTCCAGAGTCAAAATTTCTTTAGAACTGTTAGCTGCAGAGGTATGCTTATAGTAAACAATTAAATGTACAATTAAATGAGCCTAAGAAAAGTTCTTACAAACAAGCCCATTTTGCTCATTTGGTTTCTAATAGCTGCATTGTCTGAGGATCTTTTATTATTTTCTGTTCATTATTTTCAATTGCATCCTTAACAGGTTAACAGTTTGCTCCAGTGGACATAGGCCCAGACTTTCAATTTGTTAACTTCATGATTGTAATGGATGCCTCTTTTCTGAGATGGTAAATCAGTTCAGTTTCCTGGAGATATTTTCTCACTGAATACTAAATAAAAGTGTGATCTGGGCTCTTTGGGTGGTAACAGAAGCTTGTCAGTGCTTTTGTTAGGATTTACAACTTACAAAGCATTAGCTTAAACTTTTGTTTTGTGCACATTAATAAATATGTCTTTGAAACCTGAAGAATGAAAGCAATGTCATTGTCTGCGTCACCTAATCCAGGCTGGAGTGGTAAACAGTTGCAGCTGTTCACAGAGTTTCTTTAATACACCCCATCAGAATAACAGCAGCCCCATGACTGCGTAGGCCAGGGTAAACACATTAACTCACTTATGAAATATTTGTTAAATGGGAGCTACTAATGAATCAGTAGTCCATATACTGTTCTCAGGTCTTAATCAGATGTCCCAAAATTTGCAAAGGCTGTAATAAGTAATGTTAGTGTTTTCTGTATGTAACTCAAGTAAACTTTAACAATAAGGCAAAGTTAATGGAATGACCACTTATTTTCGTAATTTTAACAAGGGATACTCCCTTCAGCATTATGAGAGCAATGATATAAAAAGGACAGAAATGTCTTAGTGAAGGGCAAAATCAGTTATAACAGGGCATTTTGGTTGTTGAGTCTTGAGTAAAGTCTCTGAAATTGTTGTGTAGTTAAACCAAGGGAAGGTGGAGTTGGGAATGTAAACATGGAAAAAATAGATTCAGAAATTATATAGGCAAGAAATGTATACAGCAGTTAATTAGTACTTGAAATTGTTTAATAGGCCATTATCTTGAATATAATGCACTTAGGTACTTCAAGAACAACTGTATATGGGTGCTGTACTTATATTATTCAGTTTCCAGACTAAGGATGCAGCTAAGATGTAATGAGCCAAGGGCTCTCGTGCTTTAACTCAAGGTTCTAAATATTTTCTTTAGGCAAATATGTATGACCACATGGTTTGCAGAATGAAAGGTCTTACTTTCAAATGAATATTGATTGTGAAAATACAATATATTTACAGTATTTCTAAAATGATACTGTTACAAATGTGTAGATTTATTAATTATGCTGTATTCAAATGTATATGAAAATTGAGATGGTCCTATAGATCTTGGTCTTATCTTAAGGCAACAGTCATGTAGTGTTTCCTCTGTTGCTACTCTTGGTACTTTAATTTTTCCGCCTGGAAAAGAAGATAAACCTGCCCTTTTATACAGTCTAAACAATTAAATATATACTGTAGGATTTAGTATGCAAATATTTTTAACTTTTGTTTCCAAAGCTAGTTACATTTCAGACTTAAAATGTGTGTGCTGTGCTCTCAATGTGCTAACTTTTCTAAGAAAGCAACTGAATTTCGTTGAAACTTAATCAATGTTTTTCCAATTCTTTGTTTTCAGAGAATTAGGAAATATTGCCTTGAAAGGGAACTTCATGTATGGTTGTTGAATAATATAATCAGAACCTTTCTTTCTCTAGGGAAGTATCTTATTCCTGGTCTTCAGTAACATTTGAACTTTAATGCAAATACACTACTTCTCTTTCATTCTCTTTCTCTTTCAAATCCCAGAATACATAACAAAATAGCCAGATATAGCTCTCATTTCTCTGTTCTAATATCTCATCTAGAGTAATTGAGAAAGAGTACATACTTTATGACATAAGAAGATCAATAAATTAAACTTATTTCTGACTCATTCTGGACTATGGGATCTTTGGTATATTAGCTCTCATATTGATCACTATCAGTGGTTGCAAATGATTTCAGATTAATCTTTCCACTTTAACTCATTAGTACTTGAATGAAGACCCTGAAATAAATTTTTTGTAGTGAATGCTATATACTGTATTCAGTACTAACTTAAAGAGGAAGAAAGGTAGAATAGTTTTCCTAAACTATTGTTCTCCAGTGGAGTTAGTTTTAACAAACACACCCACTAGAAAAATAGTCCTTTGAGACTTGATTACTTTGTAAGTGAATAGTATAATACAGTCCATAATGACACTTAACCCTAACATATTATGAGAGAAGATATGTTTATTTTTTAATGAATTTTCTAAATATGTACATATTTTGTATTAATTTATATAAATGTTTACACTTTGTAAACTATGTACACTTTGTACACTATGTACTGTCCATAGTGACAGATACAGCGCAGAATTTAACTTGTGCTGAATCATAGAGGTTGGGTTAAAAATTATTCAGTTTAATTACATGCTATATATTGATATAATTTAATGATTTTTTCACAGATAACATATATGGTCTTAAAATATATAATAAAACATATCATTTTGTTACTGTAAAAAATGATAAAGCGATGCAGTGTATTACCTAGTCAACTGAACTGTGAATGGAAGATTCTTGATATTATATAACAAGGGATGCCAGTGGTAGAGGTGAGAACCAGACAAGAAGGATTCATCTTTTACAGGTTGGTTTAGTGATGATGTACTTTTTGGGACCTTTAAAGATTAACATGGGAAACATGGGTGGATGCTGGACATTGGTGGTGGTGGAGGGGAGTCCCCATTACCTGTAAAGCGCTTTGAGTGGAGTGTCCAGAAAAGCACTATATAAGTGTAAGCAATTATTATTATTATTATTATTATTATTATTATTATTATTATTATTATTATTATTATTATTATTATTATTATTATTAAAAGTCTTTAAGTAGACAGACTGCTTTGGAGCTGACAAATAACTGAACCCCATTAAAAGCTGTTGCAACAACAATAAAAAAGTCATGCAATTGTACTTTGTAGAGGACCCTTTTCTTATTCTATTTCACTTTTTTTCTTGTCAAAGCATCTTATGCTTTGTTAAAATTAGGGATATGTATTAAGGCATTTTTATTTGTAAGTTTCAAGACTACGGGTATATGCCTATGCCCAATTACTTCATGATCTGTCTGTAAAAGTTTACATAAGGTCTGGCCTTTTATTGTAAGCTCCCGTGATACAGTTAGTCTGTTAAAGTTGCTTCGCTCTGTCCAATGGAAACAAATTGACATTGAGTCGTTTGTGATGGATAGATATAAAAGGAGTGTTTAGAGATTTTCAGAATTTAACAGCTTCCAGATGTGGTGCTTCCTGTCTAGCAGGCCTTGCATAGATCTGATGAATGTGTCCCACCACGGGAATCCGGTGCAGGACTGGTATCTCTAGTCTCAAAGATTCCTTTGTTACAGTGAAACTGCGCCAGATGTGTGGAAGATAAATCAAGGTTTACAAAAGTAATGACTCACAGCCAAGGCAAACAGCATTAGATAACAACTGATAATGAAAGCTGCAATAACCAACCTCAGATTCCCAGCACCATACCAACTCTTTTGTACAGAACTAATACAAAACATATCTTCTACTTCAACATTTCTGACTGGTCACAGTTTGTGCAGAAGTTTTGGAATATAAAAAATAATCCCTCTTATTTCTTTATTAATCATGCACAGCTTTTTCAATTGTAGTTTAGAGGGAAGATTTTAGTGAAAATGCCTTGGTTTGTTTTTTAGCATGTCCATCTTTTTTATTGGATTCTAAGAAATGCCTTATACTGTACCATAAATCTTTTAATTACTTCAGTTTTACTATTTGTATATTTATTACCAAAATGATTTTTTTCTTCTAACCACAGCATACACATGGATTACAAGGGCTTTTTACTTTTTAGCAAATGCATTGATAAACCCAGAGCTAAATACAGAAGCCTTACTATATCAGTCAACCACATTTTGTTTGTAACAGATAATGTTAAATAGCTGCTATATTATACCAGAAATTCTCAAAACTACAAACTTGTGTATTGCAGCTAGGGAACTAGTTATCAAATAACTTAATTAGAAATGCAAACAAGTGGGACATTTTAGTTTTTTTTTTTCTTATTGTGAGTTACTGTGATCTTAGGCATAGTGCCTTTTCCTTTACTTTGCTTTCAGCAGCAGAGCTATTGTTAGGAAATCCTGTCATTGAAGGAGCAATAAACAAACAGAGGGAAGTGAACTCTTTTGTTTGCTTCAAGACAGTGTGGTGTGAGGAGCTTAGGTCTGGGTAAAAGGGATGCTAAACAATGCTGAAAAGCTTGGATGAGGCTAAGTGGTTTTGGAGAAGGGTTGGAAGATTTGAACCGGAGAGCAAAGACTTCAGAGATGACTTCAGACTGATTTGTTCACATGACTGTCAGGATTTTGACCGTTTGAAGGTTAGATACAATTTGTAACACAATCCTTACTGAACCCTTGTCTCACAAGCTTCATATACAGTACATAGAAAACAAGTTCTGAGCTGTCTTTGAGGAGAGGTAAGAGACATCTTCCAGAATATTTCGTAAGGTAAAGGGGTAACAGTCATACGGTGGCTCACTATAAGTTTCATGTGTTTTCTGAAATATTGAAATATTTTTGTTTTATTAGCTTAGAAGTTCTTGTGCATCATTTTTCTTTGTCTTGTGAACTTTGTTACAATCCACATTACTTACTCTTTTCATTGTGGTTTGAAGTCTTTTTAAAAAAATATTGTATTTATCAGTTGATAAATATTAAATGCAAAGAATTAAATTGACTAACTTCCACCACTCCGTAGCAAGTAGAATATACTGTATACTTTCATTTTTACTGTACTTCTTTACATAACTATACAGTATGTAGTGTCATTTGCATATATTTCAAGTCATTCAGCGTGAGGAAAATGCATAACAGTATTACTTGTATGTTTATAGTACAACATATAGTAGTTGCATTTTGGAAAATCTTTTTTTTTACTTGAAAAATCTTTTAAGACCTAATATTCAACTGTGGTTAAAAGTAAAAAAATCATTCTGGAATAAAAAGTCATAACAATGAATGGCTAAACCTACTCTTTTGTGAATTATTTGTTATTCTTCATTTATAAATCATCCATGGATGTTTAGAATGCAGTATCAGGCCTGTGGTCTAGACATGCTGGTTTCAGATGGGGCTATCTTTAGACTTCTCCTCAGTAGTGGACTGTGCATGTCCAAGATATCCTACATTTGTTGAGAAGCTGTGACTGCTCAGGTACATTTGAGTTTATAATGTTACTAATGAAAGCTATCTCAGTGCTTCAGCTGATGTTAACTTTACATTTGCTAGTAGAGGGTTTTAGTAGTGAGCTGAAATTGGGTAGTAGTTATCTAAGAAGCATTAAAAATGACAAAACTGTAAAAATAGATTTTTTTAACATTATGAGTAGTTTCCCATTTGTTGTGCATTTGTAATGTGAGTGGCTGGTCATTGAATTCCAACTGTCTCAGACACACCTAAAGAAGCAAATCGCCTAAAATAATATCAAGCTAGCTACATTAAAAGAATTGTAACACTCCTTAAAACATCTGCAAAAGACTAAGTAGATGGACTTTTTTCATACTTTTTTTGCACATCAGGGATAATCGGATGTTTGTTTTTCCATTTTAATTTTAAGGTTCTGGAGAAGATTACACTTCCCAGAAGCTTTAAACAGAACCGCTCCACAGTAGTTAGTGACCTTTCCTCATGTGCTGATGTCACCACTGTGAGAGTGCCCTCCTCTGTGAGGGGCTCTATATTTACTTTTTACGCACTACTGTATATTAACAGGATTGGGTGTCGTGTGGTTCAAATGACTGAGGCAAAGTCTGCCGCCAGGAGACACATTTTAGGCTGCTCAGCTGCTGGCTCTTCCTGTGATTAGTGCCCAAGGAACGCTCTTCATTACAAGAAGAAGTCATAGTTGAAAGTCAGGGAGCTTTGTGCCCTGTTGGCATTAAGCTACCACTGTGTGCATCACTGGTTAGGGTTACACGGTGGATGTCCAGATAACTTTATAAGATTCTTCTTTCAGGGGCTGTTTTAGTCAGGACACATTACATACATCAATGAGCCTCAGTTTCTAGTGGAAGAAAAAAAAAACATTTTAAAATATTGCCAATATGGCAGCTTAGTTGGAAAGAATACTAAAGGACTGAATGATACAAGAACTTTCCTATGAGTCACTTACTTCAGCAATATTATGTACACTCGTAAAGGCAATATAAAGAAAGGGACAATCTAGTTGTCCACTGTGGCAGTCTGCAGACAGCTAGAGAGTTTCTGTTTCACATTACTTTTCCATTCAACACCTGTTATCAGCACTATAAAATGTTACCCATATTAATTCTACATTAAAAGCAGAAGTGCACTGCATTATCAGTTTCAGTTTTTAACTTAAGTACAATTTTTAAATTGCACAAAGATTTAATTACTGTAAAACTACACAAAACTGCAACTTGGTAGATCTGTTTAACTTTTCTGTACTAGAAAAGCTTTAATTTACATTATAATGTGTGGCCACAGTCTGGAATTTTGTTTAATTTGCCTTTCATTTCTCATCCTGCAGTGGTACAGTTTACAGAGGTGCAGTAAAATGTGCTGTATTTACTGTATTACCCTTTAGCAGTGAATCTCTGTGGATCATGTCCAGAACAATGCTAATTGGAATGGGCATTTTGATAGATCCTTCTCTGTGCTTTCAGCCCTGAGAAGTCATTAAACAAGCCATCTAATTTTATTGTTGTAGTCGTCAGGCTGGCAGGGAGCTAATGCACAACTGGGACAAGACAGGACAGAAATGTCACAGCAGTGAGGAGGTTATCATCACCCTCTCACATGACATTCCAGTATTTATGTCAAGATGATACACATCTCCATAGAAGAGAAGACTAGTTTGGCCATTGGCTTGGTACTTTCCCCTTGCTGACACTGGCGAATGATCTCAGTAATTTCTATGTAGAGAAAGCAATGATCCAAGTACAAAAACACTTATTATTCCAGACCAAAGCAGTCTGTTCTGATTTTCTTTTAACTATGTTTAAAAATGACATGAAAGTTTCTACATCATCATGAAATATGCTTATATTATGTCCTTAAATCAATTAACTGCTCTTAATTAAATTTTAAATTTACTGTCAGGAGTCATTTCCCCTGCATGCTGTTTAGTTTATCCTACAAATATGTGTTAATGTAACAATATTGACACTAGAAGAACAAGAATGCAAAGGCCTGAGTGGTTCACTCTCTGGGAATATGGGAAAGTTCTTAGGATTGTATGTCACACCCACCCTACAGCTGAGTCACTGTACAGTAAGTTGCACGTTGCAAGCCAAAATAATTATACATACTGTACCCGAATGAAAAAAACAGGTGGCCAGAAATATATCATGCTAAGAACTGAATTACTGGTGTATGTGCGACAAAATAGTTACTGACATATACAGTACTATACCACAAAAAAGAATTACTGCCATATGCCTTAATTAAAATCAACTGGCATAAATCTGTATATTTCAGATATTCTGTGACTGTACTGCATGTTAATGTGAGACTAAATAAATCACTTCTACCTGACAGAATATAAAATATATGCACTAACAATTCTTTAAATGCTGCCAACGAGTCCTCATTCAGCAAGAGTACCAAGTGTGAACAGGGAATTTAGACAATGGGCAAATAAGAGGAAAAAGAATCCTATGTCACGGTAGGCGGGTCAGACTCCTGTGAAATGCGTTGTTACAGACCCTATGCATGACGGCATAATCTGGAATTGTTTGGAGAAGGACATCAGGGAAGACACAGCAGGACCAGGTCGGGTAGACAGACAGGGGATGGTGAATGCAGTGATCTGGTGCCCGGGGGGCATGGGGTAGGCAAATGAGTCCAAGGAAGTCCAGTGGGGGTAATCAGGGAGCAGTTCAAAATCCAAAAAAGCCGGGAGGTCCATCCTTGATGGAGATGGTTAAAAGCAGGGAACGGGGAAGATTAAAAGCATAATGGGACTAGACGCTCCGAGCCCCAGACTCAAAGGTCATGATGTTTGGGGAAAAGACCTATGCTTGCGGGACCACTCCTGAGCCCGGTGGTAGGTGGGCGTTCAGACGTCCGTCTTCCAAACCTGAGAATTGGAACTATGGAGACGCTGGGCTTAAATAACAAAAAGGAGGAGAAGACACAGGTGAAGGTACTTAAATTAAACATAATACAAAAAGGTAGAAGCGCCATCTAGAGGAGGGATGACGACCGTGACACCCTATTTTGATAATTAAGCCACTTCTGCTCATTATGGTATGTTATTAAATATAGAATATAGTAATATATCTGATGCATTTGATATGATACAGTCAGAGGTAGGCCAGCATCTACTGTATTATAGGCTGCTATTCATAACTAGATGTTTGGAAGACAAACTCCAGTCCGTATCTACTGTATCTTGATTCTTCAGTCTAATTTCATTGCTCACTGAAAATCGAGTTCAGATTCCTCTCATAAACCCACAATCTGAATGTGATTTTACTTTTAACTGTCTTCTAGCCTGATTGCTTGGCATTCCACCCTTTCCACTTTGTTGTATGTGTATTTAGTATTTTCCTTTGTACTGATTGTTCACCTAGGACATACTGTAGTAAAATTTAGAGACCTGTTGCTGAATAGTTTTCAGCTGAGTATTTAAGTTCTCTGCTATCCTTGCAATCTGAGAAGTTAGCGCTGCCATCTCATTTTTCACAAGCTGTAGTTGTTATCCATAGATGTCTGTAGCAGAGTGGACATTTTAGTGAATTAGAGAGTGTTAAACTCTTTCAGTATCTTCTCACTTGGGTGGGGGGGGGAGGGATGGAATTCATAAGGGTCCCTGTCATCTCAGAGTCTCCAAAAATGAAACCAAACCAAAAATAACCATGCAGAGCAATGAAGTGAAAGACAGAAGGTGGAAGATTAACACATGTCAATATAAACACCTAAAACTTCAAAAGTAGCTTTTTCCAAACTTGGTGTTTCCCTTCTTATACGGTATTTATAATCTGAAATTTCTGCTACTTTCATATAACACTCTTCACTTGCCTATATTTAATGGCATCTGCCAGGTGTTTCCCTGGCATGGACAATAAAAAGCAGCAGGTTTAATATAAGATCCACAGGGAATATATAGCATGCATATTTTCTTTCCAAAGTAAGGTGATACTGCAGTTTTAAAGAATGTAACATTTGAGCACAAATAAAAGCACATTTCTTCGGGGACAATTGCTTCAGTCAGAGAAGTACAAAAGAAAACTTGTACAAAAGTACAAATAATTTCCTTGTCTGTCTGGAGACAACTGAGTGGCAGGTTAATGGCAGCAACGGTCCTGCTATCAGTTCTTTATCTCAAGTACATGAGAAGGATGATTCTGTTCACATTAAAACAACATAAAGATTTGTTACATGTAAGACCAATGTGAAAAAGATATCTTTAAATACTCCGCAATGCAGGAATAGAATAAACATGAAAATGTTGTGATGGAGTGGTGTCCTATCCAGGGTGTATCCCACCTTGAGTCCATTGCTTGTCCGTATAGACCCCCACGACCCTGAATTACTTGAAGAGGTAAGAAAATGAATGGAAGAAAAATGTTACCTGTTAGCTGTCCTTAAGCATTTTTTGTGTGTTACAGCATGCCTTGTAGTGTCGAAAGAAAAAGCAAATAGGTAAAGTGTATGTATTGCACATTCTAGTTAGACATTTGAGGCTTTGGCAATTTGAATGTTTATTCTATTATTCTATTAAATATTAATATTATTCAAAGGGCCAGCCCTCTTAATTATAGCTTTCAGTTCTGATGTCTATGATGCTCAAGCCTGGTAGAATTTCTAGCTGCCTAGAGCCCTGAGAGTCCTGAGTTGAGTTGATCTCCCCTGCTTACTGTGGAGTTTGACAATTCTTTGTTTCAGTTTTGAATCTGCTGTTATGCGGTGTGTTTCCACGGGGATCTCTCTTTTGAAAAAGACCCGCAGTTAGAATCGGCTGACAAGTTCTGGTACCATCCACTGAAACTAGACCTGCCCCTATTGGGGGCAGCTTGTCGGTTACAGTGTTGGAAATAAATGTAGCAGAATGAACAGCTAAAGCTCTCGGTCTCTTCTAAGAATCTTTTCTCGTCGGCTAAGAGAAGGCATTTTTTGTTTAGTCCACGGAACCCCTTCATCACATTGGCAGGAGGCTTTGCACTGGAGTTTACCCCTTTAGGTAATAAACTGAGTGGGGTGACCCCTCCCAACATTGTGTCTGTGTTTTGTCAGATTGAGTGGAATGCAAGGCAGTGGAAAGAGGGGGGGCCGGGCCTTAATGATCCTGTGACAGAATGACTTGCATGAATAACAAAACAAATTTAGGCACCTCGAGAAGGAGGAGCCCAGTATATAAAGCTGCAGGAGGCTGCAGGGTTCTTCCAGAGGCTGTTTGATTTTTTTTCTAAAGGGATTGTGAGGCTAGGGAAAACTGAGGAAGCAGAAATAGAGAGAAGCAGCCAAGAAATGGCTCCATTAACTGACAAAGTAGATAAAAGGTAAGACTGGATGCATTTGTTCTTCCTTGTTGGGGCTTTTACGGCAGTGACTGATTGTATGACTTTCTAACCTTGTTTTAAAGTTCTCTGGGGGGGGGGGGGGAGGGCGTGAGAAAGTTTTCTTTGTGCACAACACAGAATTGGCTTAAAAGCCGTGTAGACCTTTTTAAAATTCTAGTGGCATCCCCGCTTTGTTTTGTTTTATTACCAGAAAGACATTCATTTCAATTTTTTGTTGCCTTCTACACTGTTGTAAGCAGCTGACTTAAATTTAGGGAGGTTTTATGGTAGTAGCAAGAGCATCTTAAGAACTGGCATTCTGGAGTTGCCCGCAAATTACTCCTCTGGGTTTGTGTGGAGAAGCTCAGATTCCAGTTCAGAGTTTGTGCCAAGGTGAGACATTCCCTCCTCTTTTCTTGGGTATAGTACTTGCATTTATGTGCTTTTTGATCATTGTAATTGTCACATTCTCCAATGTTATGGAGAAACAATCTGTTTCAGTTCATAATGAGTTTTATTATTTCTTAATTTATGAGATGACAAGGATAGAAAGGAAAGCAGAGAGTACATGAGGATATTTAAATGTTCTTCTTTAGTTTTACTTGGTTTATTTTTTTCTTACTTTCAGTTGACATTCAGAACATAGATCAAAGAATGTCCTCCTTTTGTGTAATTTCAAGATAAGTACACTGTACCTTTCATGCATCTGAGGAACTGTTTACATTGAGATGGACTTTCATTGTTTTACACATCTGTGTGGAGGGATAGACTGTTTCTGTTCAAGGGAACATGTAGTTTTTAGTTCAAAGCAAGGTGTACTGTTTGGTATAGAAGAGATTGGGGGACGAAATTGTGTTTGAAGTATATATTTCTTTATATTACATAGACTGATCAAGAGGTATTTACAATAGCTGTAATATAAATAATCAGTCTTGGTCTGTTGCCTTCTTAAATTACAACAGCATTATATATTTATTGAATACTATATACTGTAGCACAACATACTTTCATTGAATTTATAAATGTGTATGTGCATGTGTTTTTATATCATTCCCTCTGGTAGTACTTGTTGTTTACCAACTTTAGTAATCTATATCAATTTTAATTATCTGGTCATTTACAGGTGTTTGAATCTCAGTTTGGCTGCTATGGTTTCTCAGATGAGTTTGCTACAAATACAGTCAATTCTTTGTTTTCAGACCTGTTTACTGTTAAATGTGGTTTGCTAACCATTATGCTAGTCTGTACAGTATGTACTGTATAACACAGGGTACCTGTTTTAGCTGGTCTCATACTTATTGAGAATAAGATATTGTACAGTATATGAGAATGAAAGAGGAAATTGTTGTATTTCAGAATACACAGATAGTGATTAAGTTATGAAAGGGAATAAGATGGGTATTAAAGACCTGAACTCAACAGATATTTTGTCCATTGTGACAAGTAGAGAATGTGTAAAGTTGTTCTGGGAAATAAAGTTAAGTGTGGCCATTTCTCAATGAGTGAACTCGGGGGTCTGATGTGTTATAATATGACATTGTGGTTTGGAATAAAGCAGTAGCTGGCTTAGCTACTCTGTAAATCATTCACATTAGCATATTTCTTTGTGGATGGTTACTGCTGCTATCCCCTTGCTACTCTATATAAAAGTTGTGCACATTCAGTACCAAAGGAGGCTGTCACATGGTCATCTTGTTTACACTGGAGCTCCATTCATTTACTCTAGGTGGTTACATAATTGCAGCACAGACAGCCACACATGTATCTGTAGAATTCATTTGTTTTGTCTATACCTATGAAGCACTGTGAGAAATGTATTAGATTTTAGTGATAGCCCTACATTATATTCTGTAATGCTGAAGAAGTTATATAGCATTTCTATATTTTGTGTACTGTATGTTGTGATTCTGTTTGCTTTAGAGCCCATGTTAATGAAATATTTTGTTCAGAGACCATTAGAATACATTGGAGGACTGGGTTGGTGGTGGTGTATGAGGGAGGTGGACAAAATTATTTCTAGAATAATGTTTACAACCTATGATAATATTTAAAAAAAACTCTTAGATAAAATACTTTTCCCAGATGGTGATCATGCTTTGTAAAATGAGAAGAAAAAACATTGGTTTCATTCTTAGTTAACCCAGTGTTTTGAAAATGCCTAGCAAAATATCCAGGTTTTCATTTCACAAACTTCTAAAATTAGTTTGGATTTGTGCCTGTTTTAAGCAATGGAAGGAACTCCAGTTAATTCCTGTGAAAAGCCTACTGTGGCAAGTCAATCCTCAGAGTCACGTTTAAAAATAGCCCAGCTACTGATCTTATGTTACCTCATCGCAAGACAATTGTTCATCTTATTTTGTAAAAGGACAACTGTCAAGGCTAACACAAAAACATGTATATGATTATGCAGTTCATATTCCCATCATTGTACTTCAAACACTTGAATATTTTCAGTATTGTTTTCTTTATGGAATACATTTTAGGCTTTACATTGTATTTTGTAATCATTAGAAAGAAATATACAGTAACTTTTGAAACAATTGAATGTTTCTTCATTCATGACTTATCTCAAGTAGTAGATATTTTACTTTTTCTTCACACAGTAGATGCCAACCTCACTGCAGCAAACAGATGTCCTTGCTACCAGTGTGCTCAGCACAATTAAAAAGTAAAAAAATAATTGAAGTACTTGTAACAGTGTGACTTTAGGAATGGGTATGAGAATGAGACATAATTTAAGCATATGAAACTTTAGAAGTGATTTCCTCCTCATTCTTAATCAAACAAGCTTACACTTACCTCCTGTAGGTAAAAGGAGAAAATATTTGCTTCATTATCTGGGGCAAAGCACTTTTTAAACTTTTGATCAAATTTCTGTGACTGTATTTTCTCTGTATTCTTTTACACTAAGAAGTGAAAACGTTGTCTGAAATCCAAACAAGACTTGAAGCACCATTTAACTTGGACCATTGTTAACAAATGTTACTGTGTGAGTTTTAGTACTCAGCTAGCTCATTAAGTCTTGTTTTCATTCTGTTACATTGTTATGCCAGCTATCTGGAACAAGACATACTGTACGCTGTGGATTTCATACAACCATCAAGGGGCAGTTATTTCTGGCACTTCAGATTGGAGACTTTGACTTTCCAATGTGATGACAACAGAGCTTTCAATTTGTCTCTTTCATGAGGTGTCAGAAAGAATAGAAATGTTTTTAAAAATAATGATAATGATAGTCTATTGGAGTCCATGCTGAACTCTGAGTCCTACGTTTTAGATTTATACAATGTAATCAATTATTTTAAGATTTTAAAACTTCCACAAATAATATTAATTAAACTCCCTAAGTTTATATCCCTCATTTTATAATAAGGTTACATCACATTCAGGGTGTCAGTGCACTCAAATCACTGCAGTCTGTATTGAGCTGAAGGGGTTTAAGTCAGACATGCATTTTTGGATGCAAGAAAAAGACGTTACACACTCGTGAGATCATTTTTTCCCACGGCGTAAGTTTAGAAAAAGAAACAAAATATGGGTTGGAGTTAAAGGCCACAGTTCTTGGAGAGTTCACAGATGTAGGAGATTAAAACCAAAGCTTTAAAATACAGCAAATATAACATTTCTGCTGCCTTCCTGAGTTACCAAGAGGTGCTTATCAGACTTCCCAAAGTGCAAAAGTCTTTGATAAAACATAAAGTCCACTTTGTGAAATATTGGAGTTTATTACAGTAAATGCTGTTAAAAAGGATTATTATTACATTTTATTACATGTGTATTATGTAACATTTAGTCCAGTTCCTGTGTGGAAGTCTGTAAATTTTGATTATAATCAAAACATTGCTTTTTGCTTGCTTTTGTTTCACTTAAATTCTTTTTTTTAATATAGGATTGAAATTGTAATTTTAATTATTAATGATCTGATAATGTCTTGTGGTCGGTATTTTTCTGAAAGTAAAATATATACTATACTTGTAAATAAGGAGTCAAAACTTTTAAAGGTCTAGCTAAAACTGTTAGAAATTAAAGTGGGGGAAAAAAGATGTATCACTATTTAGGACTGCATAGGTAATAAGGTGCTTAGTCATAAGATCAAATTCTGTTGTGTGGTTTCTCTTTGACTACTTCTAGTAAAAGTGTCCTAGTAAAATCAATTCCTAAGATTTCATTATACTCTGTCTGTAATGTAGCTGTGATTCTGCAACGCAGGACTACTATTCTTTCACATAATCCAGAGTGTTTACACTGCAAAATGAGTTATGTAAGAGTAGAGTTTTATTACCAATTGTTCATCCCACTCATTTTACAAAAAGTAAACAGGTTTCACTTTACATGCTTTGAAATACTGTATACTGTATATTGAGCATCAAAAGAGACTCAGAAAGTTATTTCTTTTTCATTCTTGCTATCAGTTTTGTAGTGTCTAGAAAAGCGCTATATAAGTGTAAGCAATTATTATTATTATTATTAGTAGTAGTAGTAGTATTATTAGTATTATTATTAGTAGTATTATTATTATTACTACAAGGATACAGATTGTTTAGGATAGGTCACTGAACAAGAGGAGGTGGTTTTCAAACCAGGGACTCTTGTTCTAACATTAGCATACTACACTAGTAGTACTAGTGAAACTGCTTTGTTAACCTTTATATCATATGTATCTGTTATTAATGTTAACAGCACATTTTAAAATACAGTATTAATAGAGCTGCGCTACATTAGTATTGACAGTGGCAGCCACCAATCTCAAATTAGTTTGATCACCTGCACAGAAACATAGAAAAATAATATGTACATTTAAATATTTCATTAAAATAAAATAGTCATTCTTACCAATTAAAAGTGTCAATACATTATGTTTATTACAGCATCAGGCTTGTTTTGAGTCACCTCACTCATAAACTATGTCTGATCAACTCTTTAATGGATGATTTAGTGATTATGCAACAGTAAAAGTCAAAGTATATCATGATCAGTTATGAATGAACAGTTGATCAAATTAAACCAGAAACATCTAATCAGTATCTAATCTCCTATGCTTTTTTTCTAAACACACATACATAGATAAACAGTGTGATAAGTATCTTTTGATGTTAAGTATTTTGTTGTTTGTGTATGTATCTTGAAATTATCAGAGATGATATAAGAGAAACATACGACATGCTTATGTGAACCCTAAAGTTTATTTGGAAATGTAGACTTTATGCCTCTTACAATCAGTGAACTGCGTGCTGATATTGAATTCAAGTCACAAATACAATGGCAATAAAATTGCTAATGTCTTTTTTTTTGTTTTAAAGTGTTACTGAAATGCATGTCACAACAAGCATGAGAGTACCTGAACATAAATTGAATGTCATAAGCTTAATATTATTTTTCCTATGTATCTGTCTGTTACGATATTGAAAAGCCAATGACATTTTCAATAGAAAAAAAGTATTAAAATTTGAGAACAATTGAATATTATTGCTAGCAAAAATGTGTAGAATGCAGAATTGTGAGACAGTGTTTTTAAATAAAACAGAATGTCATCTTTATTTATGCAAACACAGCTTTATTAGCTGCCTGACATATTATTGTGGTATTGGTACCACAACTTATTGTAGATCCATTGTCTAGAGAATGGTATGTACAGCATTTTTTCATAAAGTAAATACGGAGTGCAGATTAATACATTAAATATTGTTGTATCCTGAACCTTCTGGATCGAAGAATCTTAATCTAGGCTCAGAGCAAGTATCTTTACTGATTGAGCCACTTAAGAACCTTTGTAATATCTGCAGATCCAAAACAGTATACAATATGGTGGCTGATGCCTAAACCTTTTGTTAGTTTATGCCACATGCTTTTTACTGAAAAAAGTTAATTGTCTCTTTGCCTTTTCACTATATTCCTGCATTATTAAAATAATAATAATAAGAAGAAGTGATGACTTCTGGGTTTTAAAGCATTACTTGAAAACTCTGGATTTTTCCTTTGTATCGAGGAAGAAAACTAAGAGAAAAATGAGTCTATAATAAACGTTTGACCTTGCATTTCTGAGTACCGTATGTCATGGTACTGTTCTTAAGTACCAGGCACTTTTTTTTCCCCAGAGGTATAAGTGTGGTTCCCTGGAATGCAGTTACAAAACTCAGTTCATCAGCATTCTGCTCTCTGCTGTGTTTCTTCTCCATGTTCATTCCAGCGTTCCTTTGAAAATTTGAAGCATGTGAGGCAGGAGTTGGATACTGCAGGCCAAAGAGCCCACTTATCTGAATTCCTTTTGGAAGGAAAAAAAACAGCTCGAGCCAGGAATTTATTATTGAAGACAAATTTTCCACGCCATTTAGGGAAGGGTGTCACGGGCTTCAGTGGAACATTATGTGCCAGAGGAGAGACCACAGTAAGAGCCTGCATACAGTACGTAGGTCCTTGTGCTGCTGTCTGGCTGAACAGCAGCAGCAGTAACTGTATCGTCATTGGTGAGAGGTTCTGGTCAGAATACTGGTCCCCTCCTATGTATCTTGTTCACAATTCTATTTCCTTGCTGCCAGGCCGAGTTTTTTCTTCCACCCCAGGAGAGGCACAGCAACAATATTTCTGTCCTAAACAAAGTATCATTAGCGACAAATGAATTGAATGTAATTGTATGTTGCTAATGTAAAAGCTCCCTAGGTGCTACAGTATTTCTGTAAAATGTATTTCACAGAGTTTGGTTTCATTTTTATATTTCAGGTTTGTTAAAAAGAATCTAAAATCTAGAAAGGTCTAGAAACATCTTCCTTTGTATCCCTATCTTCACCTCATGACCAAAGCCAGAATAAATTTTACCAAAACAGTTTAGCTATCGAGACAGATTTCTGTTTTGGTTCCATTTTTCTGTTTAGTTTATCATTAGAATAAAAAGGGTATGTGGGATACCAATCACACTTTTGGAAACTGCTGTTTAAACCTTGGCTCAGTGTGCTGCTTTTTGTGGTATTGACATAACACTGATACTTAAAGGAAGTCAGTTTCTGAAGTAATAATGAAAAATTGAAATAAAAACAAAGTATTGAATTTTAGGAATAAATGTGTTCTTCTTAAATACGTGGCACAGGCTTGGGAGGCTCCCAGTATAAAACAAAATGATCTGGCCAGATGTAGTGAATTATTCACAGGTGCATTGTAGAGTTATTTTAATGAAAGCTAATAGTGTTGATGGGTATATAGCAAAGATGGGTACAGGAAGGTTTCCCACAAGTTATTTTTACATTATTGATTTTCATCTGAATTTATACAACAAACCTTACACAATCAACAGTATCTCACCATTATTTAATACCAGGCCAATAATCTATTATTGCTTATACCATGTGATCTGCTGCATAATGCTTTGCTTTTTGATACTACTGTACATTATGATGCTACTGTACTTTTTCATACTACTCTACTACTGTACCAGCAGCCAAATCACCCTGCAACTCACAACTGGCAACCCACTGAAGCTCAGTGGGTGTGAGCCTGGTCAGTACCTGGATGGGAGACCTCCTGGGAAAAACTAAGGTTGCTGCTGGAAGAGGTGTTAGTGGGGCCAGCAGGGGGCGCTCACCCTGTGGTCCATGCGTGTCCTAATGCCCCAGTATAGTGATGGGGACACTATACTGTAAACAGGCGCTGTCCTTTGGATGAGACGTAAAACCAAGGTCCTAACTCTCTGTGGTCATTAAAAATCCCAGGGCGTTTCTCGAAAAGAGTAGGGGTGTAACCCCTGCGTCCTGGCCAAATTTCCCATTGGCCCTTACCAATCATGGCCTCCTAATAATCCCCCTCTATGAATTGGCTTCATTACTCTGCTCTCCTCCCCACTGATAGCTGATGTGTGTTGAGCGTTCTGGCGCACTATACAGTAGCTGCCGCCGCATCATCCAGGTGGATGCTGCACATTGGTGGTGGTGGAGGGGAGCCCCATTACCTGTGAAGCGATTTGAGTGTAGTGTCTAGAAAAGCGCTATATAAGTGTAAGCAATTATTATTATTATTATTATTAGTAGTAGTAGTAGTATTATTAGTATTATTATTAGTAGTATTATTATTATTACTACAAGGATACAGATTGTTTAGGATAGGTCACTGAACAAGAGGAGGTGGTTTTCAAACCAGGGACTCTTGTTCTAACATTAGCATACTACACTAGTAGTACTAGTGAAACTGCTTTGTTAACCTTTATATCATATGTATCTGTTATTAATGTTAACAGCACATTTTAAAATACAGTATTAATAGAGCTGCGCTACATTAGTATTGACAGTGGCAGCCACCAATCTCAAATTAGTTTGATCACCTGCACAGAAACATAGAAAAATAATATGTACATTTAAATATTTCATTAAAATAAAATAGTCATTCTTACCAATTAAAAGTGTCAATACATTATGTTTATTACAGCATGTCAAAAATGTATGTACCCTTCGGAATAATAAGATTAAATTCATGGTAAATAGGACTAGAAAAACTGCTTCAATGTTCTACAGATTTAGTTATTTTTCAAACTGTTGACATTACTAAAACAACAGAAAAGAAAATTCAGTAAAGATGGAAATTTATCATTGTCTTTGAAAAAGTGCCAGTAAAAATGAGATTGTAGAAGTGTTTAATTTATTCACTAAGACAACTACAGTGTGGAATAAAACTCAATACATTTTTAAAACATTCTTGTCTTTATTCTTAATGTAGGAGAAGTTCATAAGTATTATTCAGATAAAGTATAAGGTTTTGGTGTACTTGCTAGAATGCAAAGCTTTTTTCTGTTTGGATTCACGTATTGTTTTTTATCTTAATGAGACACCCTGGTACAACATCAGCTTTAATGTTAATGCGTATCACTCTTGCTTCAGTATTTCCATACATTGTACTGAATGTACTGTAGTTCTTTGTGGTTCATTAGATACTCAAGCTCTGCCTAAGTAAAACAGTGACAGTCTGTAAAAGACAGCAAAAAAATCAGGCATAATATATAGTTTTTAGAGCAACTTGAACTGCAGTGCACAAAGAAATAAGTGAAAAATAAGAAGATCTTTTTATGTTGCAGACAAGGTTAAATAGTTCATAAATTGTTTAAGGATGTTTAGAGAAAAGCTGCTTAATAGAAATATAACTACAGTGGAGTCTGCAATGAGTGGAAAGCTTGTCCAAAACATCCCAATTTGTGCTATAAATTGTTATTGGAGCTTGTTTACAGAATGAGTAGGGAGCAAGCTTTAAAACATTTACCTGGCACCTGCTTCCTTTCTGAAGGCAAAAAAATATCTTAAATCATTTCCCACCATAGCCTGTAGCAATTTAGTACACTTGAAAAGTACAATGACTACACAAATTCATAGGCTGACTAGTATGACTAGAAAATGTATTAAAGTATTGAAAACCCTGAAACAAGCCGAGGTCAAGCCAGATTATTATTTCTGACTCAGCAAAAAACAGTTAAAAGGGACTCTGTAAAATCTGCAAATGTGTGTAAAATTGAAGCAAGTTCTCCTTTCCCAAGGTGATAAGCATGTACAGTATGGAGAAAATGTGAAACCTGTCTTTTGAAGTCTGTCATCTTTCATAAAACTATATGACTCATTCCTTGAGATATGTTAGACATGTTACCCATAACCAAAGGGGCAAAGTTTGTCAAATAGACTGAGAACGTGTACTTGTGAAATTAAAACATTCTTTTTTTGTCTTGCAGGGAGAACCAGACGGTAGATGTACACAGGCCCAGCTCCTCCATCACCATGAGCACAGGTACAGTAGGTCATTCCCTCAGCTGTGTGGCAGAATTCATGATTATGTTGAAATCTTTTGAGAGTGTGGATGAATCAACTTCTCTTCATTCCAAAATAAATTTCCCTTATTGGTTAGCCTCTTTGGTCACTAGGGGCAGTGTGTTCTTTTCACAGTACCAGAATGAATGAATAGGATGTGAACAGGATTTGCAATATTTCTGATAAAGACACTTTTACAACCCAAAACAATTGCAATCACTCAAACTTTTTTAAAGTATTCTCATTAAAAAATGCAAATTAAATAATTCAATCCCAGGAGATCTTGACTCCTGTTAACGCTGACTCTATCTTTGCAGTTATTTATGTATATAACCAAACAAAATTCAGCAGTAAATTATCTTATCTTCACAGATCATGTGAATATTTGGGAACTTGATAACTTCTGTGAAATTTCTATCATATAATCACTGAGTTGTCTGCCTTAATCTCTCATTACTGGAGCTCTCACCCTGTCATTGGAATTAATAGTCCATTCTACGTGATATTCAGTATTTTGTTATTAAGACGCCTTTACATTTATCGATGTAATTGAACCAATTTTAAACAGATATGTCAATAAACTTTATTTTTTCCTCTAGTATATATGTACAGGAACCTGCTTGTACCATTTAAGAAACAAAATGATTTGCTTTTTTTTGCAAATCTTAAAATAATAATAATATACACTGGTTGTCATCCCTTAGGGTCCTAAAGCAATTTACATCTACAGTAAGAGTTCCTGCACCACTGAAATGTGGCATCTCCCATGATAAAAAGAAAGAACGTGAGATAAAAAACAAATAGGCCTGACTTTTGTTTTGTTTCAAGAGAAAACATTAATTATTTTTTCAACTGTTAAAAGAGCTAAAACAGAGCAGTTTAGGAAATACTCAAGTAAGGCAAGTACAAGGAGTACAAGAAACCCTATGGTTCACTATGGCCAATGGATCCATGGGTTCAAAAAGAAAATTAAGGACAAGACATTTTTTTTCCCCCAGAAAATCCTTATACCTGTCATTGTTAACATAAATTACCCCATCTAGGAACAACCATGAGGTTCCTCGTGGTATACTGCTGGTGATTTTTTTTTGTCCTCAGTAGTATTTGTAGCTTTCATTTGTTGATTAGTATACTGTAGGCTGGCCCTTCTCATCAGCTAAAAGAGCATACTGGTTTGTTTCACTCCACAATAGCCCTATGATAACACATTATGTAATGCTTTTGGCTAAAGCCTCTGAATGAACGAATATCAGGAAATAAATGGTTGGCACCGATTCCCCATGATCTAATCCTGCATGACCACTGTCTGTGATCTTTATCCCGGGAATGAATGTTTTCCACAAACTGTGATTTCCTCTTCTAGAAGGCGAGATTACCATCTCAGAAGCAGTTGTAAATGGGCTATCGTCACCCCCCACTGTTCATGAGCAGGAGAGGGGTGAGTCAAATGTTTTTTTAATCAATAATACCACAAATATGCTTTATATTCCTAGAAGTACCACTTAATTACAGAGTCCTGGTATGTAAGATGAGAACTCCCTACAAAAGAGTGAAAGCATTCAGGTTTACTATAGTATAGTACTTTTTCAACTGTGGTATAAGTAAGAGCTTTCTGCATGACCCTCTGTGGCAAGTCTTGATGTAAAAAGGCATCCTGTTAGCTGTGGAGCAAGTAATAGGTTTATTCCATGGTGAATAGAGAAGAAAGAAAACACAACGTTTCGGCCCTGGAGCCTTCTTCATGCCTTCTTCTTCGACTATTATTTTTCAGCTTGCTTTTGGCTTGCAATTTATTTATTTCAATGTAAATGTATAGTCACTTTCATATAGCTGGATTTGTATTAAATTATCTCATTATGGGAAATTTGTTTGGTCAAGCTATTGTTAGATTCTTGTTCTTTTCTTATAGGTTACTGTGCAAACAATCATTTTGTTAAAAATAGATCTTGAATTCCACTAATTAAAAAAACACATGAAAATGTCACTGTAACATTTAAGAAAAATTGAGTGAATTCTAAATAATAAAATCGCTAAATAGTGTTTAAGTTAGTGTATAGAAATGGTACTATTACGGCTTTTGCTTTGTGCACTTTGGCTGTCTAACCTTTTTTGTTTTGTTGGTTTGTTCTTAACTTCTTGTTTTTCATTTTCAAATTCTCTGCTTAATCCTGAGATCAGAAGTGCTTTGTAACATGAGATTTTCTTTGATTTTGGAGTCATCATATTTCACCTGCACTTTCACAGCACAGCATCCTCATTTCTACGTGGTGTCTTATGCAGAATGTATTTGCCTTTGTTTTGGATAATATGCTTGTTGTGCAAAATTTAAAATTTCCTTTAAATGAAGTGCCATTTATGTCGACTGGAAGCCCTGTTATTTTTATCTGGGGAGATGTGGTCAAATAAAGGAATTTCATTTGATACATAGAACTACCCACACACATTTAGACAACTATGTTAACACAATAGTGAGATGGAATAAACACTAACATATAAAATTTCAATATTACTAGTAAAGGTATGTGTTTGGTTATTATCTAGAAGGCTAAATGTTTAATTGCTAACTAATATTAACTGCAGTCACTGGTGATCCAAAGATTGCTGGCTAGTGGAATTGTGTGAATGTAGATTGGAATTGTGTGAAAGTGAGTGTAGAATACAGTGATTTATAGAATTTGATTAAACAGCGCCACCAAATGGAAGACAAAGGAAATAAGTCTCCCCTTCATTTTCTTGAGTCAGGAGAATAATCATCATTAAAACTGCTGTACAGTGTAATTATACTATACGATGTGCTTAAATGTTGATTTGGAGAGAAATGGAAGTGTATTCTTTAATGTTACAGTGCAGTGTACATTTAAGGTGTTAAATGGTTTTGTCTTGAAATGAAGCTACATCATTTTATGAGAGTATAAATGTTCTTGTTTTCTTATTATAGAAAGTAAATTAATTTAAAGAAAAAAAAACACCTTAAATGTACAGTCTACAAGAGTCATACTGAGTAACATTAACAATAACTTCAGTTGATAAATTCTCCTTGAAAAGACATCTAATTGGCTTTGGTCCATACTGCATTCTGATAAACAGCGGAAAAAAATTCTGGTCGCTAGGAAAAATAACATCCATAGCAAGGGTAATGATATTAAGTTTCTGGGCTGCATTGTTTTCTATCCTTTCCTTTATTTTGAATTTGTAATTATCTGTTAGCAGATGTAGAATTTCCCAAGTCCGGCATTCCATATAAAATGTACATTAACACATTACACGTTCATCAACCAAACAGCTGTCCTTTCAAACGGAGGGTTTACAGAGCTTTGAAAAATAAAAGTACAGGTGTTTAAATTCAGGGTTTGCATTATCCTGAACACATTGAACTGTGAACTACATTACATGGTCTTTGATTTAGTTCATTCAACAGCTAAGGCAGAACTGATGGTAACACAGAGATGCTTTAGAGAGATCAGAAGATTTGAGAATAGAGAGATGAGAAGATTATAGGTGATTTTTTTGCAGAATTGGATTCATAGTCAAATTCTGTCCGTGACAGGTGTTTATGTAGAAGATAAATCCTGTTAATATTGTTTTTAATTAAGAACTAAAACCTGTTTGTCATGCAGACTTAGTTTGTATACGTTATTGGGAAAAAAAAAGAAATGGTGAGTTCAGGTCATACTTCAGAATATATTAACAGAGCACTTAGAAGCAGGACAATAAACTTAAGTGCTGAGGCTGGCCAGACCGCCTAGCATCTGTCACATTTTAATTTACAATGTCACTCACATTCTTGTTATGTGGGAGAAATAAAGATATGTGATGCACCTTCCTTGATGATGCTGATAAGTCCTGTAGAAAGCCCTGGAAATTCACTATAAAATTCTGGGTTTAATGAATGGTACAGTGAGTGAACTCTGATTTAGGTCAATGCATGAAATCTTACTGATAGTGTACTGAAAGCATGTCTTTCTGACAATCTTAATATTTTTTCTTAAATTTGTATTTGTTCTGTTGTCTTAAAACCTCCTGCTCTACACTCCTTCTTCCCTTAAGCACTTTTTCCTCTGCTCACGTCTGCTCTGAAATGCAGCCCCACAGCATGCTTTGGGTTTGTTGTCTTTCTGCACACTGTTTGCATAGTCTACACTTTTGTGTTTGCAGCCGTGGAAGGCCCTTTGCGTGCACGTGCTATCTCTGCCGTTAAAATAATCCCAGTGAAGAAGGTGAAAAGCTCTCCTGACCTAATGCGGGTGACAGGTACCCTTTTAAAACCCTCCATTGACCTTCCATAATGGGTCATGCTTCATTGCCATTATATGGACACCGCATGTTGTAACCATCTAATCTTTCCATCTTTAAACTCTCACCTCTGTGCTGCAACTAAATAATTAATCTCCGGTGTCATATTTTAATATTTCAGAGAAATGGAAGAAATGTAACTTGTGCAACTTGAGTGCAAAATTCAATGTTTTATAGATAACTACAGTATGATATCTTGATATTGGGTCAGTTTCAGAATTGGTACTGTATGTGTTTTGTACAAAAGAAATTAGTAATGTGCTTATTTGGTGGAGTTTTAAAGTTTATATTATATTGGCAATTTTTTGGGATAGTTTAGTCACTCGGTCATCCGAGCAGACAGCCTGAATTGAGTGCTAAGTACCTCTCTTTAAGTGAGTGACCCTGGCTAACTGTTCATGTCAATCAAGGCAGTAGAAAAGGGGATTAGTTTATGTCTGGCAGATCATTTGACTGTTTTGAAAGATATAGATGTGCAGTTTGACATCCCTTGCTACCAGAGCTGTAGCCTTACAGTATGTCATAAATATAAAGCTTAGTCTCTTTTTGCTTTTACATCTCCTTTGTGAGCCTGGCTGTACAAAAAGCAGCATTTGGTTCTAAACAGTACTAAAAGGGGAAATACTTTTTTTTATCTTGGACCTCTAGAATAGGACAAATCTGGAATAATTCTGAAAACAAACCTCCATGTAAAGGTGAAATAGTTTTTCCCTTTTCCTAGTATTGTGCACAAATATATGTACAGTACTTGTTTTGGATTCACTAAATCCATTCATGGGTACTATTTATGCAGTGGCTTGCAAAGTGTTTGCAAAGATTCAAGATGGTTTTAGAACAGTTGTGTTCTATAATCATTAAAAATATTTTTAAAAAACATAATAATAGTAAGATTTTAAGTAATTAGAATAGTCATGGGGAAGGTGGTGTGTGCTGGGGATAAGAACTGGATTGTTGCAAAGCAGCCAAAAGGAAAAGACTGCCTGGTAAGATTGCTTATCAGCTGTTTCGTACACCTTTACTAGAGGGCTTGCACATGGCACTGTCCTCCTCTTAGCACTCCACTACACCAACAGTCAACACAAGGCAAAGGTCTCTGTGCTGGGCATCACTGAATATGACTTCTTCCCCTTGGCAGAATTTTTTTAGTTTTACAAAATATTAAGCATCATACAAGCACTTAGTAGTGGTATGTGAAGATAGTATTTGTTGTGCATATAGCACTGTTTTGAACAATTGAAAGGGTAGGGTCGTATTTCTTATTGGAAGAAATATATATTTAAATTGTTTCCCAACATGCTGGAAAATGCTGTGGCTTTGTGTTTTTGAGCTTCATTCAGTTATTTAGTGAATAGTGACTTTTTATTCCATGTGTGACAAAAGGACTTGAATAATGTGGCAAAACAGAAAACAATGGTCATAACTAACTTCTTGTGTAAGTTTTTCCATTTACTAAAATAACCCAGGTCAGGAAATTATAGTAGAATAGTGTCTGTTATAGTATTATGATTACGTTATGTGACATAGTTGTAATTTCTTAATAATAGTGAAACAAATTGTGTGACTGTGAAGTAGACTTCATGTTTTTTTGGATACATTTAAGACCCAACTTTATTTAACTTTGTTATAACTTTATTTTTATGAAGTCAATAAGTGGGTCATACAAAATGTACAAGATCCAATTGTGCAAGATTAAATGTAGTTTGACAGTGTCTTGGACATTTACAACAAATGCAGATAGTAAAGAAAGAAAATAGGACAAATGCTGTTATCAAAGCAAGTGTTTTAAAGACAGAACCACTTGCTTTCATTTTAATAAATAAAATATTTTTATGTTTTGTAAAGAAGAGGGGCACTTTTTAAAGTTTGTATTTTGTACATTTTCTGGTAGGTCTTACATCATACATCATTTGTATGGGAATAGCTAGAGAGGTCTCTCGCACCTGTTGAAGAGGGCACTTAGTGTTACACAGAGATCTGAAACAGCTGGCAAACCATAAGACACTGGTTCTGCACTGATATTCATCCTCATGACATTTGTGTGCATGTGGCAAACCATTTCTGATGTGGTTGTTGCAGAAACGCTCCAATAACAGAAACATCTCAGACACTATAGTTTGGAACACAGAACAGATGAGTGAAATTTGAAAAATATTTTGAAAGACATAATTATATAGGGTAGCTTTTATTGCTTGATAAGGTGGCTGTTATTTCAAATCCAAAGATACTAAAACTAAGTGACCCACTGTGCTCACAGCTGTGATTTCTTACCGTGAAAAACACAATTTCGATGATACATTTTCACAGGAAAAAAGTACTTACAGATTATTTTCTGCCCCTCAGAAACAGATCCTTCCAAAGTGTGCTCAGGGAAAGGCGCTGTGACTCTCCGAGCTTCCAGTGCGCACGGTGACCTACAGACAAGCAGTAGCCCTCAGCCAGGCTCGGAGATCCATGATGCCCCACAGAGTAAGAGCCCTCTCCAGGCATACAGTATTTATCACACTGTAGAATCTCAGTTTTAATGAATTTATCTTTACTTACTTGTGAAATCTTTACAAACAGATTTACAGAGCTATTGGTGGCTATGGTCTATGTCTATATTTACATCAATGTCTTCAACTTGATGGATTGTTTAACATAATTTGTGATGAAAGATTGTATCAGAAAGTGGACAAAGGCAGATTTGTTCTTGCCAGTGTACATTATTTGTTGAGAAAATGATAGAAATGATTGAATATGTGAGACCAAAAAGAAAGATGTGCAATATCATAGTTAGACCTCGCTATATTAAACCTTTTTAAACCTGTGTTAAGCCTGTATTAAACCTGCTGCAACCAATGACCATGAGAGTCTGGCTTTTCTGTATTTTAAAAGAACTAAAGTTGACTGCAGCAGTTTTTATAAGGCTCACAAATGTAACACTATTAAATGCAGAGTTTAGTATGGATAGGCGGGAAAAGTCTAAACCATTTATCATGGAAACCATTTATCATTTAAGAAAAGGTAAGGTGCTGTGTTACAAAATGGGATTGAAGTGGGCTGTTATGAAACACAATGAACAAAAGGGTTCATTTTAGTCGAAACTTTTCTTAGGTACTTGAAATTGGCCAACATACAGTTTTGAAAGGCAAGAGAAGGGACAAAATACAACTAACTCTTTATCAAGCTTTTACTATTGCAGTGAATTTCAAGCATTTCACTCCATGTTTACTACTTGTTTTATTCAGACTGTAGTTTCTTTTGCATGAAGATTCTTTGAAATATTCTCCTTCTGCTGTTGGAGTAATACAAATTAATAACTAAGTAATAATTCAATAAATTGAAATAGAAAACACAATTTTATATGTGATTTAAATTTCTGGAAGGCATTATTGTAATGATTGATAACCTACAAAATACAGCTCTTGATATTTGCAGTACTGAGGTATTAACTCTGACAAAATGATCTGACAATTACACATTTCTCAGTGGTCCTCAAATAATAACATAGATTAATTATCTGTGTTAATTTTTATTCAACTTTCAGTCTTCCAGAAGTGCTTTGCTATGGTCACGTATATGTTAATAATGTCAAACACTTTTTGTTGTTCTGATTGACTCATAGTGCTATTTGGAACCTGGAATCTGAATGCACAGTTATTTGTGGCATTCAGTGGGAATGTGGCCATGGTTCTTTTAGCGATGCCTTAATTGTTGCTGTGCCTTCATGAATAAAGGGAGCAGTGGAACAATCGTTCTCCACATTGCACTGAATGCGGGCCTTGTTGTGTTTACAAAGTTCACAGATTGGGAGGGCATCTTGTTTGGTGCTGGTTTCTATGGTAATTAGTGGCGCTGTCAGTTCAAGCCCTTACAGAAAGCATTCTGTCTGTAATAGAGTGCCCTGACTCTTTGCTGTGTGTGGTACAGACTAGTGACTTGTTCTTTTTGAAAGTAACAGTTTATTTCTCCCCTCTTTATTCTGGTTCAACACTTGCTGTGGAAAACAAACAGGTCCTGAGCCAAAAGACCCAGGAACAGGTACTTTTTTTTCTACTCAACTTGCTTTTGAATTTTGGGTCATTCTGTTGGGATGCTCAGGTCCTCCTTTAATTTGCATGTTATGACCTCTGACAGATGGTTGGAAAACTCAGTCCTTTGCTGACCCTAATGGAGATACCAGCACTTCCTTGGCTGCTAAGGGCTATCGCAGTGTCAGACCTAATCTGCTTTCAGACAGCAAGACACAGTCACAGGTGAGTTCTTCCACTTAACTGCAGCAATGTTTTAAAGATGTGGCATTGAAACGTATACGTGTTAGTTTTGCCAAAAAAGGGAAGACGATACTTGAAATTGTCACTACTCGTTAAGGTTAGTTGAAAGTTAAATAGTGCCAGTTAGTGTATTCAGTTTACTTGCAATCAAATATTAATGTAGAAGGAGGAGTCCTGCAGGATCATTTTAACAAATGAGCTCTGTAAGCTCTTTTTATTTCTTACAAATTTCAGCACAAATGTGATGTGTGTTTAACCATTTTGTGTGATACTTGAAACTTTGTGGAATAATTTAAACAAATACTGTACTTAGCTGATGGACATGAAGACAGAAATGTGTTTGAGATTTGGATTTCTCAATAAAAATAATACCTAGTTCTAGTGTATAGAAATCCACAAGCAAATATTCAGTGTTTTAGAGTAATTCCTTTTTGAGAAAATTCAATGAGAAAATCTACAAATGTAAACACATACGTTGAGAAATCCTTTTAAATTCCTTTTTACACTGGTAATGTTTATAAGTTGTTCTATTTTATGCAATGTAAAATGTCTTGTATAAATTAATGCAACAATTCGGTGCTAATGTAAGTAGGAATTGTCAAGAATGTTTTTTAACAGTTGAATATTCAACTGTAACAAACAGGTTGAATATGCTTCATTTGGGAGAAGGTAACAAAATCCATTAAAATTGACCTGGGCTAATTTGCTCCTTCGAAAGGGAAAAAAGCTGAACGGTTACACAAATAATTCAAATTGTTCTATAATGTCCTTGATAAAATGCACTTAAGTGCATTTACCATTTACTTTTTAAGCAAATGTATCCTCATTAGTATTATTGAGCTGCTAGAAAGTACATAAGGGGGGGAAAAACTTACAGTAAAATATTGTGAAAAAATAGAGCTCCAGAATCACCTTATGCATAACGCTTTGCAAAAATGAATAAAGTTCCGTTAATTTTATTTTCTGATAGGAGAATATTATTATTAATCATTTTCTTTTTTATTCAATTGTTTGAAATACTGTACAAACATAACAAAAATAAAATGTAATTTTCTAGTAGTTTTAATGATATAGAAGTCATCTCTCTGAACAATGATGCAACTCGTTTGTGTTCTACTCTTTTTTTTTCTACGTGGTTTTGTATTCTGTGTGGTTTGTTCTCCTAAGAAAATACCCCCTGTTCCACCTCTCCCGAAAGAACAGAGCTTTGCATGGCGTTTCACACCTATTCAGGGAGTCTCTCACCTTAACCCTGCGTCAGCTACAGACCGCTTGTATATGAGTTACCCAAAACCTTTTGTGCCTACAGCGCCTTCTTCTGGCAGCAGTGGGCAGTGTTTTTCCCAGTCACAGGTCCCAACACCCAATGAGCGCTCTGTGTCTTTAGCTCCTCAAGCAATGTCACTGGCCACCACAAAGAGCAGTCCCTCTGTGTTACAAATGCATGCTGGCCAGACCGCAGGACAAGCTACACCTACCCAGTCAGCCACACAGGCAGAAAGTGTTTCAGGGAAGACAGCAGAGAAAAAAATCAGCAGTCTTTATGTGGCTTGTTTATCTAACAGCACATGCTCACCTGCACCTAAGTCTCCAGTAAGTGTGCCCATAGCGGTGCAAGTCTTCCCTGAGTCCTCCACATGCTCAGAGCCTTCTGCCACTGCTGTGTGCCACCGCACGGATGACAGCCAGTCACCCCCACCTCCTATCCCCCCAAGACCTTTCTACCCAAAAGGCCCAGGGAGCTTCAGCCCTCAAAGAGACTCCTTCAAGACCAACCATCCGCCGCTACCAGACCACGGTGGTGTTGCCAAAGTAGATAGTCACGGCATAAAATGGCCGGGGATGTACTGGTCAGATGGGCCCTCGCAGTCCACACGAGCAAAGGGATCCAGCATGGTACTCTACTCCTCTGACTTCTCTAGTGCTACTTGCTAATACTTTCCTAATATTTCTTCTAGCCTTTTAACTTTTGTTTTTTTTAATTGAAGTAACAAAAAAAAACAGTTTCTGAGGTTGCAGTATTTTCTTTTTTTTTCTTGGCTTGCAACACAAACAGCCAGTTGTCTGAGAAAGTGCTGAGCTGAGGGAGACAGCTCAGGAAATGATTTCTGTTGTGTGGAATGGGTTTCTCAAGGTGTTCAGTGATGAATATGTGAATGACTCTTTTCAGCACTACATACTTCGTGATGCATTCTGTCGTTACAAAGAGTGTTTGTGTATGGGAAACTGAGATCTCAAAGCAACAACTAAATTTCAAGATGCATAGCATTTATAAAAACACATACCTCGGTATGTGCAGTACATACAAAATACAAAGATGGGGGTGTAACTAATGTTACAGATCACATAGGTTTTTTTTAGCCTCAATCCATGGACAGCTATCCAGCTTACTCGCCCTAACAGCGTACTAAGGCCCTTATCTCCTGCAGGACGATTCTCCTTTCCTTGTTCTGCCTGAAGTCCAACTAGTACCCTTGGACCAGGCTGGGAGTGCTGCACGACGAAAGGGCAGCCCATGCCCTCCACTGCCACCTCTTGTCCCCGCTGGCCAGGACAGCACCTTTCTCGAACCTGCTGGAGCACTGACCTTGCCAACACTGGACGATTTTATACCTCCTCACCTGCAGAGGGGAGCAGCTCGCGTCGCACCTCCTGTTATCGACACCCCTTCCCCGACTAACCTGCCACCTTCACCTCCAGCCCTCCCATCGGCACCGTCCCCGGCTCCCCTCCCCGTACAGGCCGCTGAGCCTGCCGCCACTCCTGTCATCTGCTCCGGAGCACCTACAGTAAGACAAGTGTGCCACTTCCTTCCTGCCCGAGTGGCAGTGCACAGATGTATCCTATTTTTTTTTTCTGGTCTTGATCTTATAGAAGCCTGCCTCAAACCCTTCAAACTAAAAGCCTGCCTTCAAACAGAAAACAACTTCACCGCATGAAAACTATTTTTCGTTCCTTTTTTTAGTGTCAAACAGCTTTTACATGTTCAAAAAGAGCAAATACGTCACCTCTTTTCAGGGAGCATTGACTTCTCAGCACTTTCTAACTGTATAAAATCCACTCTTCACCCGTGCAGAGTATGCTCCATTTGGTATTTTAGAGTTGACACTGGTGTCCTATGGCTTATCTACTGTGCTGTCATTCTGTGGTATGGACACAGAAAAAAATATTCTAAAACCTGAAGCCTTTTCAGTTTTGATTTACCTAAAAGTATTGTAAATATAGTATGTATAGTTGTACATATAAATACTGAAACATTCTTGCTTGGTATTAAAACTGTTAGACTATTTTTATAACTTTTTCATGGGCAATATTGATTTGTTTTTTCAGGCTGGTAGTACCTTTTTTTTTTTTATTAGCAGGACTACCAAAAATAGAGGGTCCAGTGAGAGTGGATTTTTTGCATTTAGTACAGTATATCCCTTTCTTTAAAGTCTCCTGTTTTGCACTTCTTATTTGTGGCTATATGCAGTGGAAACCCTGGCGTCTCAAGCCAACTGAAAGACAATTTAACATGGCCGGACCCACTTAAACAAAAACTAACCTGTCTTGTTTGACTTTCAATGCTGATGAGGACTAATTGCAAGAGCTTGTGGAGCTGCAAGCTGATGGGAATGACAGCCAGGAAAGCCCCGCTTTCTCATATCTATTAACAGGTCCTCATGTGGCCTTTCTATCATCTGTTTAATTTCTTCTTTTCCTGCTCAGCCACAGCAAGCCCGTTTTGCATATATGTGGCTGTGTTGGCGTCGCCTTGTCCCATGTACTCTCTGGCTGCAATGTTAAACCTGTGCTCCTTCTCCCTTACGCTGTCAGCTGCAGTAATCAAGTTTCGATGTGGCCTGCATAAGAGCTGTACGTTTTGAGTACCTGCTGTGACAGGAATCCAGGCAGGCAGTCAGGCTGTCTGTGACATGCTCCCTCATACCATTCAGCTTGGCGCATACGGATGTTGTCTTCGTTTCCATTTTCCTATGAGCCAGAAAAGTATTTAAATAGTTCTAGTCTTTTGTTATTAGTGGCTGTGTGGGTACGGTTCTGAAAATAAAAAAAAGGGTGCATTGTTTATTTTGAATATGTTATTGGTAGAACGCTAGAGAAAGAAATGTCTGTTCTCAATCCATTTTCCCTCTAGGCTGTCCCACTTCTGTCATCTGGTGTATACTTACTGTAGGTACTTCTATCAGCTGTAGGTCAAACTCAAGAGTGATTTTACTTCACTTTTCAGGAGCACATGCAAAAGTGCATATAAACCAATAGAATCATTTTTTAAAGTTGTTACCGATACAGTTTTGAGGCATCTTTGCTTCTATGTCCCTATTGTTGGTGTTCCTGATGCAAGAAAGAAAGAAGCACACAAAAGTAATCTTGAAACTCTTGACTTCTAACTTATGTTTATAAAGTCTTTAAATCACACTCTTGTCCTGGCCAAATATATTTTTTGTACAGTGCAATGTCATTCACTGTCATCAGGAAATATTTACAATCAAGAGGGAGGGTGTTCAGCTGCCATAACAGACTTGGAAAGGAGACTTATTTATTAATGTTTTTTTTAAGTATGATGGCCATCTGTGTAGAATCTAGTACAGTATATTGAATGATAATGGGACACGAGAGTGCATGGATGGATACACTTACAGACATATAAAACAAAGTTTTCTTATGTAATTATTAAAAGCTAAGAATATAAAAGATAAATGCTTCACTGTTGGGATCCTTTCATGTTGGAAACCATGCTCCCCTTCTTGCATAAATAAGAAAATCAGGAAATAAATGATAAATTAGTCCGTGACTGGCAGCTTTTAGATTTTCCTGTCTGACCCCCCTGTTTGCTGATGTCATTGAGTCTGACAGTGTTGCAGTGGGGAAAGGATTTATCCTGTCTCAGTGCTCCTTGTGTTATCAGAATTTTGTTTCTGGTTATGTGTAATTTGCAGAAATAATGGAAAAGATTCCCGTGTGTAGAAAGGAATAGATTCAAAGGCCGAACTGTCAGGGAAGGTTACCCAAGTTCTGTGGAGGCAGACAGGCATCCTTCATGTGACTCCCTGATATCTGACTTTGTATTAATCTCTTAAGGTGTTGCAGCCTGTGAGCACCGACGTCTCTCCGCCCGCTCCCCAGTCCGATCCACACAGCTTTTTTCCATCAGCAGGCAGGCCCTCCTCTGGCTATCCTTCCACTACAATTGTCAACCCAACAATAGTGCTTTTACAGCATAACCGAGGTAAGAAGTGCAGCGGCTTAGTTACAGTGCAAAGTTGTGCCTGAACAATGTCATTTCCAGTAACACTTGAAATAAAAATTAAAGGATTAGGTTTTTTCACTTGAATCAAAAGAACCTTGTAAAAAATGTATGGAAAGAGGGCAGAAAATTAACTGGCACTGCTCAGATTCTGTGTTCTCTTGCAGTAAATGCATAATGTTATGTTTTGCATAATATATTAAATCAAATCATTTTGTTTTTTTTGTGTTTTATGCACCTTTATGCACATTTGCTCAACACCTTAAGATTACTAACCTAAAAACATGTTCTCACAATGATGGTGCTAAAGCCTGATGTTTTCTGTTCTTGAGCATATGCACTCTGGGTGAAATGCATTTTTCCTTAAATAGTAATATTTGGTGTTCATGTTTGCTTCCTGGTTTGGTATATGTGTTTCGTTTTTTATTTAAAAGCTGTATTAAAAGGAGCTGTCACAAAACAGTATACATGTACTCAGATAAGTATCAGAAAAAAATGCATTTTATTTATCAATAATTTATCAATCAGAGCAACAGATCTGAGCAATTTAATTTGGAATAGAGTGATGAGAATATACTGAATTTCCACCCTTTTCAATTGATTGATTAATGGCAGAATGTGAAAATGTGACAAATTAGTATTTCCTTTGAAATACAGTATGGCAATAAAATATAGTTCTGTTTCTTAAAAGGGAATGGCTTTCAACCTTTTGAGGAGTAATGAGTAGGCGCCTTTGTATATTTAGGGCAGATCTAACACAAATCAGGAGACTGTACTGGACGATCCAGTATACATACAGTAGTTGCACTGTAAATTACTATGTAAAGATTAATGTGTTTCCTTTGCAATTGAACCTCTAGACTGTTACAAAGCCAAATCTAGAAAATGTAGGTTATATGTTCCAAATTTCTTATGCAATGCAGAGAAGTACACTGGGACTGTTTTCTAGAAAAAGGAAAAATATCCTAACTCCAAAAGAACAGAACTGCAATCACTGCATGAAATTTAGCTTGGTCATCTTCCAGATCTTTCTAAATGTTTTCAAAGTTTGCTGCATGCTATTTTGAATAGTGACTTTTTGAAAAGAAAATTACTGAGGCAGTCAGAGGACAACTATTTCACATGTGACTTTTGCTGGACTGAAACCCACAGTAATGGTGTTGACAGAATATAACAGGTATCCAACACATCTTTTGTCTTTGCTGTTCTGAGCTAAACAGCTGAAAGCTAAAAATACATGGGTTCCATTGTCTATGTAAAGTGGAATGATGCAATACAAAAAGAATGTCAGTTTGTTTTTCTGTGTGTGGTTTCATGATTTCTGTTAGTATTTTCTCCTGTTTATTTTCACGCATGTAAACATAATGATTGATGGTCCTCCAGAATTACAATATTTTGAATTGGCCTATAATTTGTTTTATTATGGTTTTCTTTTCTGAGCCTGTTAGTGTCCATGATGATGAATAGGTCTTTTTTTTACCAGATTCCCAAATAACCCATGGAGAACCAATCAGCTTGTGCTGCATTATATCTTGATATGAAATAAGTGTATCTTCAGTGCTGAAGTGCTTTCTTTATCATGTGTTTCATGCAACCATGAAATTTCTATTGTTTCTAAACCTCTATTTTATCAACATTTTCTAAGATGCATGAAGGACAAAAATATTTCAGCTCTGAAAATAGCACAACAAAAGCACAGCAGAAAAATCAGTGTGCATCACCTGAATAAGTTTCATTTTGATGTTTCCATTTCACTTTTTCTCTCTCACCACAGAGCAACAAAAGCGCCTTAGTAGTTTGTCAGGTATGAAGTGAATGTCTGGTAAACAGGCATTGCTCTCTGTTGGAGATATGAGCTTTCTCTGTTAAACTGGCAGGGTCCGCAGCAAACACGTACTTTTTTAGGAATCTTCAAGAGAAACTATAGTCCAAGGCAGCCTTAGATCAAATCTAATTGGGTACACCTTGGATTAGCATGGAACAGGCTGTCCAATCAGCGTTCAGAATGGTAGCGTATGTTCAGAATAATGTTCAGTGCTTCATCTCAATGGCATGCTCTAAATCTTAGCATTTTCTGACAAATAGAGTAACGGTCCCTCCAAGTAGAGTATAATATTCTGCAAGGATTAGGGCATTTTAATTTCCAAGTCTTTTGTGGGCATTGTTGGATTGACAAAAATCTAAATCATTTGAGTAAAAGCTTGTTTCCCAAATAGTATTGACATTCCAGTCAAGTTTAATTTGAATCTTCCTGAGGTGATTCAGGATAACTCCTGATACATGATTTACTCAAACCTCTCACCACTAAAACAATTGAGAGCTTACATTTTTTTTTTGGTCAAAAATAATACTTTGTAAGATTTTTCTCTTTTATTGTTTTAAATGGACCACTTAACAGTCATTTGTATGTTAAATTACCTCTTTTTCCTAGTTTAAGTGTATATTAAAATCCAGAGTTCTCTTAGAAGTATTTGAAATGGATTTAAAATGATTTTATGCAAATGAAATGTGTTTCTTTTAATTATGTTTCTAGCAAACATTGTGTGCTCTTAATAAGCTTAATTATATTAAAGTCCACTTTTAAACACATATTTAAAACTGCTGAAAATATTTCTATTGGAGGGACCAATTTTAACTACAGTATATGCAATTAGAGTTATTGCAAAACAAAAAATCATCCTTCCTGACTTGACAAAAGATTAGTACATTGAACTATGTGAGCCATGAATGTGTTGAATCGTACAGTCTGCCGAATCTTTCTGGACCACTTTCAAATGTAAGCTGGAGTGCTGCACTTTACCTTCTGAACTTCTTTTCTTAATGTGTGTTTGTCTATCTGACAAAATAGTGTGCTTAGAATATACGGATTGGTGTCTCATGATATTGCCCTCCACACTGTGCAGTATACAGTATATTGGATCAAAGTGCAAATATACTTTGAGCACATAGTGCAGAAAAGTTCTAAAGCTTTTCTTTTAATGATTTGAAGCAAGCTGTTGTGCCAAGCGCAACATCATAATATTCCATTTAAGTGGAACACCTCCTGAATACTTTGAATATTCATTTTATTGCAGGCTAGAATGCTGAAAATACATATTTATGTATTTGAACAGTCAATAATTTTTAATGACCAACAAGAGACGATTTTCTGTTTAAAACGCAATTGACCACCCATGTGGTTTTGTTTAGTGTTCATTCGAAAAACGGAAAGTTTATGTTAACTCTTTTTGAAAGTAAAATGAAAGTACCTCTACGTTCTGCTGAATAATTCTGAACTGGAGCCTCGTAAACTCTTTTTTGGTTGTTGATTAAAAAAATTTAATTTGGTAGTTCTTTCTTTAAAATACAAATTGGAGCGAAGTATTCCAAGTGCTAATAGGATTTTTGGTTTGGAAGCTGGAGCAGTCTGGCATACAGTAGATGATTGAAAAACAAAAGCACCATTATAAGGGAGAAAA
This sequence comes from Lepisosteus platostomus, assembly GCF_059453375.1. Classification (NCBI taxonomy): domain Eukaryota; kingdom Metazoa; phylum Chordata; class Actinopteri; order Semionotiformes; family Lepisosteidae; genus Lepisosteus; species Lepisosteus platostomus. The sequence continues at coordinate 34,563,942 of NC_142616.1, read as the reverse complement.
GCATATTATACTTTTTTAACTCCTTATTTGAGACTTAAGAAATTGCACGGTAGGAATGAAGAAGGGTTTTACAAAACAACTTTCATTTTTGAAAGAAAATGTATTTTTTGTAATTTTTAATTGAAGAATGTGTTTGCTATGGGCACTGCCAGTTCAGATATGGACACTTTTTTGCACGTCTCTTTGCATGAGCTCCCTTCAAATCATTTTTGGTTTCTTCAATGTTTCCCTTTGTTTGTCCTCTGCTGTACCTTCACCACAGGCACTATGCTTTCTTTTTTTGCATGCTTGTAAATGTTTAATGCCAAGGGATGCCTGCTTTTGGCTTTAGAATGTTACCTGGTTACAATAAAATACTGATGTGACAGAATGATCAGTTCAAACCTGCAAGAAATATAAGTAATATACGCAAGCCTCCACAAAAAATAATGTTTGTTTGCTTTTGTACCGAGATATTAAAGTTTTTTTTAAACATGCAAATGTTTCTTAAAATATATTTAATAGAGATGACCCTTTCTTATGGACAAAGCAGACAAACTTATCCACCAGCTTTACTTCAGATCACGTGCACATTCTATTTGAAGGTTTCACGGTATTATAGTTTTATTAAACCCTGCCTACCTGCTTTCTTTTCTCTTTAATAGATTTGTTCTGTGTCATCAGTGATTTAATTAGTTTGCAATGATTGAAACAAATAATTCAAAGAAGAACTCTAGTTTCTTCTGCACAACAAAATTGACAAAAAGTAATTTAACCTTTCATATTATCTAGCTCTTTTGTTCAGAGTGGATAAAAATGCCCATTACTCAAATACCTATGAGGAGTATGGGCTGCCTTATGTAACACATATACAAGGAATTAGGGTAGGCAGGGTAACAGGATTTTTTTTACCCTTAGACATGCATATTAACATGCACCTGCAATTAATCACAAGATTCAACCACATTAGGCCCTTCGACACTGCATTGCTTATAACCAGGAGATATCACTTCATTACTGTAAGAAACAGAACATGTATCTGACAATACATTATGGCTCTCAGTGTGAAGTGCTTATTAAATGGTGCTGTAGTTTTTTCTGATGATAAATTGTGGTTTTGGCAATTCTACAACTTGGACCAAATTGAACATCTCTGAAGCCCATATCCAGCAAATGTGTTTTTTCGTGTGTTTATGAAAGCTCAAGAAACAGGGGTAAAACCAATTTCTAATCAGTAATTGCAAATTTTAGCATATGTTGAATTAGACATAATGAACATGTTTGTCTTATGGAAGTGGTGTACTGTATGTTCATTAAGTCTTTTACACATTTTAAACTGCAACATAATAGTCTATTACCAGTACATTAAATTAATCTTGTGTTGCTTTTTTCACCTTTAAACCTCAATGGAAAATTATTTATTTTCTGGGGCTTTCTTTTTATATGTTATCTTTGAGTTTGTCCTAGGATTACCACAGCTAAAGCACTTCAGTTAAGTTTTGTTAAATGATGATTGGAGATGTGTATAAACAAGAAAGCCTTTCAAGAAAATGTTGTGTTTGTACACATCTCCAATTCATATGGAGTCACCTCTCCATATCAAGAAAATGTTTCACTAGATAAGTGTAATTTATTTGGATGACACCTTTATCCAAAGAAACATATATTTGTATCCATTCAAATACCTTGGTATTTTGCCGAACCAATTCTTTTCAATGTAAAAATAGCAGCAGTGTCACACTCAATATATAAACCGTACTGCCCTCCAATCTTGAGTTTTGAGCCCAAACCACTTGTACTTACTGCTGTTGGATCTGTATTCCATGACTGGGATCAGTGCCAATGGCCTTGATCATCCAGATCTCATTTCCCAGTGCTCTTTTGAGAACCAAAACCATTCTTCCTGGAGAACACAGCACCACACAGTCTCCGGTTCTGGAAAGGAAAGACAATACAGTATTGAGATTCTGTTGCATCAGGATTCAGTGTATTTAAAAAAATATTTCCCAGCATGCTTCCATGCTTGCTTTGGCTGACTAGGATCTGGTTGGTTCCTCAGATCCTGTGCCAGAGAAGGCAACTAGTCCCAAGGAGGGGAGTACAGTTTTGCAGGAGAGGGAACTTGCTGAATACCCCCAAAGTGGAAATACAGAGATGGATGGCAGAAGGATGAAGCTTGTCAGGTCTCCACAAAATGTTGGAATTGGTCCTGTTGATGAAATTGGCATTCCTCTGCGGGTAAGAATCCATGGAGGGTTAAGTTCCATACTCTCTTTTTTTCCTCATTATGTAATTCTTTAGAGTAGTATTTACTTACAACACATTCTTGTTTTCTTGGTAGTCCTTCTCTATTCTAAAGCAAAATGATGGTTTTATTCAGCATTACTAGGGGAGAATAGAGGTACAACACTGACTTTTTTATTTTATGTACTCCTACTGTGTGGGGAATATCACAGGAGGTTACATATCTTTCTCTTTATTTTGATTTCTTTTTGGTTTTTTCAAGGCTCAAGTAGCATATGTGAAATTAGATCCATTTAAATTAATAATCCTTGCAGTTCTTGAAAGTTTTGTGATTGTCTAGAACAAACCAGCCAATCTATATTATTAGTGATGATAATCTTGGATCTTAAGTCTTTGTTGTCATAAAATACAAGTGTTTTTCTCATTTCAAAACCTAGAAAGGAATTTTTGAATGTCTTAATTTTGAATTGTTTTTAAGAAACTTTTATCTTTTATTTGTTTACCCAGAATACTGAGAGGTCCAAGGATTGGTATAAAACAATGTTCAAACAGATCCACAAAGTCAAAGGTAATGTACTGTATACATGTAATAGTGGACATTGTATTAACAGTAAACTGTTTTGTATGATAAATTCTATTGCACCCTGTAATCAAATCAGATTCTTAAATTCCAATAAGACGTGACTGTAATTTAAGTATTTAAGTGTTTGAAAATAGTAGCCATTGATTTTAACCATGTCATGCTGATATTGAAGTGGTTTTTTTTCAAAGTACTCTCTAGTTTTAAAAATGCATATAAGGGATTTTACTGGAAAAAAAAAATGAAGTGTATCAGAACATGTAATAAGGGGTTTTCACTTAAGGTCATCTAAAACAGTGGTTCTCAAAGTGTGATCCGCGGACCACCAGGTGGTCCCCAGGCTGACCTAATCATCTTTCTTGAAACGAGTCTACGCTGCTTAAGTCAGAGGAAAGGATATTGTAGCGTCCGCTACGAAGGGGCTCCCCCTAGGAGCACTGTTAAGAGCTGCAAGCTGTAAATAGTGGGAGGAGGGACTTGTGTGTTGGTTCTAGGTATCGGGGTTTCACCAGCCGTTAAGGGGACTGTGCGTGTCAGTAATGGGGCGAGCACCAGCCTAGTTGTAGGCTTGGCTGGCTTGAGGGTCTGCCGAAAGAGCAAAGTTTCCATTCATTCTCCTTGGCTGTACCCCTCTGTTGCCTTTGTGTTTTAATGAAGCTTGAGTAACGCCTATCGCTTCAATGTTTTAGTTTTATGCGCCACGAATGAAATTATGTCACACATTGAAAACAAGTTAGTTTGGCGGCAACGTCAGTCTGTTGTTGTTAGTGATGCACGAAAAACCCGCACCCACCTGACCCGATTTAAAATGATAGTGAATAGTGAAGTACTGACCCGAAGCTGTTCTGAACCCACTCCATTAGAAATTACACCGAACGATATTCGAACATTCATTTGATCAACATTTATTGAAAAAGCATATCCAGATTCCTAGTTTTAAACAGACTAACTAGCTCGCCAAATGTCTCCCACCTGGCTCTTTTGTCCCTCCTTCTTCTTTATTTTTATCTCACCTTTCTGGAGTTGTGTCCTGAGCTGCTCTAATGAGGTTGCCATAATGTTTTTTTCTTTGTAATACACTGTTGTCTCTTAGGTTACGTTTTCTCCCACTTTGCCTTGTGATACAACCAATTGGGGGTTAAATATGGTAAAACGTCAGTTTAAACCTTTAAATCACTTTAATTTAAGATACAATTGATCTGTTTTCTGCAATATATTTGCTTTTGGTCATATTTCAACCCACATCCACCCAACCCGATCTAAAATATTTTTTTGAACCTGAGTCATGCTGCCCATGACTAGTTTGTTACGATTGCATGGGTACGCTGTTTACGTTTTGATATGTGAGTGTGGTTCGACCATTGCACTTATTATTGTTCGTACCATTTTGTTCTTACTTTTGAATATCTGACTTTGAGTTTGAAAGTTCACAGTGTAATTTAAAGAAGCAGTCGAAGCAGAAGGGTTAATATGGATCACTGGCTCAAATTGGACTCAATATCAAACAAAAATATAGTGACGAGTGCGAGTAAGACGCAAAATAGAAGTGAAAATGCGAGTGAGGTAATTTGTGAATCATACCAGCAGTGCTGTTATTCTAATTCCAACAGTTTGATAAATGTGATGTGCAAGGAAGCAGAAGGTGTGCTTGATGTGATGTCTTCATCTGCTTTCGGACATGAGACTAAAGTTGTCCAGCTTGGATCCAGATATCACTTCTCTGATTGCTCAACAAAAGCAGCTCCATTCTTTACATTTTTATTATTTAAGTAATAAAAAACATGTGCACAATATGCAGCTTTGTTTGTAAAAATATAAGTACTTTTCATAAAATTTAATTCAATATTATTTATTTTTTAGTACATTAGTAGGGGATGATTTTTACAGGGTAAGAAGTGGACGTAGGCATAGGTGGTCCATCGCATCTGTGACTTGGTGTAAGTGGTTCGCGGACCATAGCACTTTGAGAACCACTGATCAATAGAATAACAGGTTTTTACTAATGTAGTTCCACAAAATATTAAGGTAAAATCAATTGAAAATCCTGAACCAATGTAAGTGATTGAAATTTTTTCTCTTTTCCTACTGCTGTACATAGTTTCTGACAGGGTTGTACTTTTGATCATTTAAAATTATTTCCACAAAATCAGCAACAGATTGTGCTCTGGAGCAAAATGATTTGAAATTAGCCTGGAAATATTTGCTTTCGCTAGGTATTATATAAGAATTGTTCACTAATTGTTCATTGCTTAACCCACGATTTGCAACACTGGCCATAAAAAAGCTACAGTGTTGCAGTTCTGATTTTTAACCCACTAAGGATGACAATGTCCATTGGTTTAAGTTGTCAACAGTAATGTGATCTGTGGCTGCTGTTTGAAGAGAACTATAATTCCCAGAGGACTGGGGTTCTTGAGGGACAGGATTAAAGTTGTACTACCGGTAGCCCTGGTCAGACCCTGCTGAAATTTTAACTAATCTCTAGTTAGGATTATTTGAAATTACTCTATATAAGGTCTACAGTACAGCATGAGATGAAACTTTCGTCATGCTTGTTAGGTTTGTTACTAGGCTTCATGGACATTACAGAAAAATTAAAAGTAGTCATAACAGTAGAAATTGATTTTCAGTACAATTGTTGTTTTGTTTTCAGTACTTGTTTGGTTAGAAATGAAACTTTGGCCAACAGCAATAAAATTGGAAAGTTATTTGGCAAATAGAGTACTTCTAATTCCTGTTGTTAAAAAATAAAGTATTTGTCATCTTGATAAAGTGAAGGATGGACAAAATACATGTGGACATTTTTGCGTATGTATGTATGTATCATATTATTATGATGAACTAATAATGCCTTAGATGTGCAAAATAATATGTTTCAGGTGGGCTTTCACCAGTTTTTCCACTTCTTGTCCATGTGTCCTTCTCCTTTTTGTCTTTCCGTTCTGTTCCTGGCCTTTCGTCTAGATGTTAACATTTTAGGCTATTGGGTCTGAAGCTGGCACTGTGGAGGAGACAGAAAGTCTACATTTTGTCATCTCCTACGTTGGGCTTTGACAGTTCTCTGTAATCATCACACTCTTACCTGCTGTCTCTCTCTTTTCTCTTTCTTAAACCTGCCGTTTCTGCTCAGAATCTCCTGAAGAAAACCCTTACTATCCTACCTACAAATTCCCAGAGCCTACTGAAAAGCCGATCAAAGTAGAAGGTACCACTGACTGCTGTTATCTCAGCCAGCCAGTGTTGCGAGTGTTTACTTTTTCTTAACAGCTATCAACTCTAGTATTTAGTTACATTTATTTGAGAACTCTCTATGGTGCTCGTATCTTTAAATGACAATTTTGCAAACAGTTTCCTCATGATTAACGGAAGGAATGACATGTAACTGAAACTATGTCTTTCTCTTCTGGCAAATTTGGTGTTCTCCCATTCAAATGTATTGTTCATCTTATTTGCATTGAAGTAGTTTGGAAGTACCATACAGAGATTGTTTTGAAAACTATTAATATTTAAGAAACTACTAATATTTCTGTTACATTTTAAAAGGGAAAAGGCTTAATCTGTTTTCTTTTCTCTTGTTAGCACTGCAAACTTTGAAGTATGACTTGATCTAAACCTTTTATGTGCATATATTTAAGTTAAAATATGCAGAAGGCTTAGAAATGTCTTCTTAGGACCTATGTACTTTAGAAAATATGGCTGTAAATAAAGTCAGGTTGTTGTTAACACCTGTGGCACGAAAGGTGATACTTTACAAGCTAAAGCACATGGAAATCTCAACATTGTTTAATGTTGTTCTAAGAACAGATAGACTTCATCCACGGCGATGTGCTAACTGGAGAAAGAAATATAACTTAACATCTTAGTTGTTGAAGCGTTAGGTATGCCCAACTAACTTTATCATTCATTATCATTGTCTTTATATGCAAAAAGACAATACATAAGTGTGTTGTTTTTTGCTGTCAGTTTGTAATCCAATTACAAAGGAACAGTAAAGAACAATCTGGAACTATTCAAATCCACTGCTTTTCTCTGCTACAGAGGAAAACCCTTATGCCCCTACCTACCAGTTTCCAGAGTCAACTCCTAGTTCAAAGTCAGAAGGTAAAACAGGGGGATATGCCACATTAATTTTCCTGGTTGTGGTGGAGTGCTGATCACATTGCTTAATGCTGTCTCCTTCTGATGCTTTGCCCGTTGCCCTGATGATGTGACGTTTTACATTTTGGTGGGCTTTGCTGTGCTTTTTACCCTAACAACTGCAACTGATAACCCCCTGGATTGACGGTGTAGATTTGAACAGGTTCATTTGCTCTATTTTCATGTGCTTCGCCTTCAGCAACAAAATATATAAATGGTCTCTGAAGTTTTTCTCAGGCTTTTTGATTTCCTAAAACCGTACCTTTATAGCATTTAATATGACAAATAAAACTGACGTACATATAAAGGACAAGTGCAGGACAAATGAGCTAAAGGAGAATTGCTAGAGATACCTGATGGGCGTGTGGTACTTAATACATTTTAGATCAAGTCTTGATTTAGTAGATCTGTTAGTAGATTTAGTAGAATTGTTATGAATTGAGATTCAGAAAAATGTTATTAACATTGCAGGTTTGCTAGAGATGAGTGATCAAAAATGTGTAGTCTGACAATTAAAAACACACACTACTCCTTTGCCCTGTGTTACCTCACAAGTGGGAGCCCAGGCTGCTTAATTTTATATTTCATTGGCTTGTAAAAGAGCCTCTTAGGACTATATTTCTGGAACAATTTTTAAAACCTTTCTTAAATCAAGACAATTATTTCATTTCAATGGGCAAGCATGGGAGACTGTTCTCCATTAAATTTTACCACTTCCATTTCACTTTCCACTTAGACATGCAATGAAAGGTCAAATGAGAAAAAAATGGCAACTGTAAAGTAGCTGATCCTACAAAAAGGCTGAGGTGTGGTACGCATGTGCCTTTAATTTGTGAGACACAATCCTTCCTTCTTTACAGATTGCTTCCATTTGCTTGGTGCGTTATAATTCTTAAAAAAACATGTTCTCTCAATGTTATGGAACACTGCAAATTTAGATTGCACTGTCTTGTTTTGCCTTCACAAATGATCTCTTATGTGTTACATTTCTACATTAAGTCTTCTATTTCCCACAGAGAATAAACTTATATTGCAAAAGAAAGATGTCAAAACCTGCCTTTTGCCTTCATTTCAGTGTACACAATTGTGAAAAGGTCTTTTCCTAACATCTGCATTACTTCCATAAAGATGTCACCTGTTTTACTTATAGCACATCCTGTCATTCACATCTGCAAACCAGCCCTTTCCATCTGTTATCCCTTGTAAAACGTCACCATTACAGTAGTTAAGCCCCTCTGTAAATGATGTAAGATATTAGACCTGCAAGCATACAGTATAATGAGAGGCATTAAAATTGCAACTAATGAGCATTGGAACCAGTACCGTTTGTTGTGTTTGTACTGTCTCATAGATGAAAAACATAGCAAAATAAAGGTACATCAGACTAACAACCTAATTGTTTTTATTAAACTTTAATTATATCAAGTGTTGTTGTATTGGGCATTTGCTATTGTCTTTCTTATACTAATATACTGTACAGTATGATACTGTAATGATACCTTACTACTGCATGGCACAGTTACTGTACATTGCAAGTATACTTTTTTGTACTTCCTCCTTTATTGCATATCTTTATTGCATATCTTCATTGTATCCAGACTTTTTAGGTTTATCACTGCCATACCTTTTCTTTGGTATTATTTACATTTCACTTAAACCATATGAGAGGTCATACCTTCTTTGACTGAATTGTGAAAAGTGTGTTATTTACAGTACTGTATATACTGAACAGAGAGCCAAATAGTGCTACACACAAGACATATTTCAATTGAATGTAAAATTGTTTTGAATGGCACCAAGGTAATTTAAACTTGTTAACACATGTATTAAAATGTTACATTTTGGTAGATACAAGAAACAAATGAAAGGTGTGATTTACAGTATTCCCGTTGATTGAATTCTCAGTAATTTGCTTACTTGTGTGTGAGCTTTAGTTGATTGTTCAAACAGACTACTTGCATCCAATGTCCAAGCAATAATCAGAAAATACGGACTAGTTCTACATCATGTCTGAGCATCTGTTCACGGATTTTGGATTATAGATTGGCACAGTACTGTATATCCTACCCATAATATGCCCATAAAATCAGGGGGCATCCATATAATTATTTTTTAAGCTGGCAGAGTCATAATCATGATCACTATTATTTTTATGCCTACCAAGCACCAGCACCAGTTCAGCTGGATCCACAAAATAGTCTACTTTTCTGAAATCCTTTGACTAAAGTATAAAAACAGAACACTTGCTTGCATGATGTGGGATGCATACAGTACATTTTCTCTGCATTGAGATGTGCTTCTGTGTCTTTTGTGGATTTCTTTTTTCATCCATCTACTCATAACTTTTTCTTAAGTTTCTTCTGTCTCTTTTCTTATCATTCTTAGTGGAGACCCCTTACATCCCAACCTATGTTTTCTCAGAGATTGCTAAAAGGCACTGTTCTGAAGGTACCGGTTTTAATTGTCAGGCTTCTTGTGTTTCCTGTCGAGCTCCCAGTGCTTTATTGCCATCATGTCTCATATCACCTTAACTCATTAACAGCTTGGTGTTTGGATGTGCAATTTTAGCAGTGTGGAGGCCTGTAGACTGCTTGACAATGAGGATTCCAGAGGGGACAAATGCAGCATGTTCAACTTGGAATAAAATGGAACTTCAGATTGCCACTATGAATTATTCTGACTGCAGATCTAAACAACAAAGATAACTATTTTTATAGCCTGACCCCAGACCCCAGCAGACCCCAGTATACAGTAAATGGAATATACTATTTGTACAGTATAGCAGAGTGAATATGCAATGGACATGGTAAAATGAAGTACTATATGAGTAAGCACAAGCTAGAGTTTATCTCAGGTATTGCTAATATTTATTATTTTTTAATCAGAATGGGAATTTTTAAGATAAAAACATATTTGTAATGTACAGTACAACATACAAGTGCATTTAAATCAGCATAACAACTGTATGCTACAGTATGTGCATCTCTATATGGGGAACATTTTCAGAAGAACAGCTATATTCTCATCAACACTGTAAAAGTGGGGGCTGTTGAACTCCAGAGATCACTACCAGTGCCTTAAATCCCACAACTGTGCAAAACTATCCAATGTGCTGTGTTTATTAAGTACAGATTCCCAACTTTATTTTAAAAACCTTGTATTTCCTTTGTAAAACTGTAACACATGGGACTTAGTTACTTGGAAATAATTACAGCCTTATTTACGACACATTTGGTGTTTGACTTTAGGTCTGCTGTTACTGTATATGAAAAGGTCAGTAAGGAATTTCTTATCCTTTTCATACTAAGAAAGGCAGGTTATTTTTGATAGTAACAAATCTACATTTGTTAGGTTTGAAGCTTTAAAGGTTTCTTGTCTGTGTTTTTTGCAGATGATGATTCTGATTCATATTCTCCAAGTCAGTCATATTCAGAAGATAGTAAGTGTATTTTTTAATTGTTAAAGTATATGAGAATGTATTATTGTTTTATTTTCAAATTTCACATTATCCCGAATTAGTCTCTTTTAAAAAAGAACACATTTTTAGCTAAGGTATACAAATAATTTCAATTGCTATTCTGCTTATTTGTTTCCATTGGAGAAGACTGTACTTCATATTAAAGAAACATCCATGAATGAAAATCACTCGTCCCTTTATGTGTGCATTTACTGTATCTTCCTTATGTTTCTCAAAATGGGTCATTCTTTGTAGTCTTACCTAATTCCTGTAACACACAATAAATTTGCAGAAAATTGCTTTTGAAAGAGCAGGTCATGATGACACCGGTGCTGTCTTCCCCAAGTAGCTTGGGTTCTGGATAATTAAAACAGACCATGGAGGGAAGGAGGAAGCTATTAAAGGCCATGTCCTTCAGATCTGTGTATCACAATAACCAGGTCATTTTATTACCTATCTCTGTGCAACTGCTTGGCAAATTCTTAAAAGGCAGTTATTGATTACTGTTGTTTCTGTCTTGTCTTTGTGAATTAATTTGATGTGCTGGCTTTACAGTGAGAAGTCAGAGTTGTGTGCCACGATCAAAAAGTGCAGGAGACAGTATTGACACTGAACTGGGAGTGAAAAGGTCAGCAACAGTGCCCCTGCCACCACGCACCTCCTCTCTCAAGCCATCATCTGAAAGGTAAGTGTCCCCATAAAGTCAAACCATAAAGTGCTTTTCACAACATGATTGGACCCTTTCCTGAACCGGAACTACTAGGTTTCTTTACAGAAGTAAACCTATTTGTTCTTGAATAGGTGTTGCAGAAAGCATTTAATCCATTTAAACCTTTGCTCCTTAGGTTGGAACTATCCATTTCTCTTACAGTTTTGTGTGTTCAATTACCCTGGCATTATTGTGGCAATAAATAGGCAATTTTCCAACCTTATCTGTCATGGGATATCAAAATTATACTGTGTGACTAATGGAGAGAGGAGTGACATACCAATCTGATAAGCATATTTTCTTTTTCAGCAAAACATATTTTCTTGCTAAATCGCATCCTTTGCTTTACTAATTTAAAGAATAGTTTCCTCCTGTTGGGGTGTTTCATTCAGTAATTCGCTTAATAATTAGTCTGCATTTAGGTCTAATAAAACTGACTAAGCTTAATGTGGCACAGTACTTTTGAACTTTTAAGTCATTTTAACTTGGGAAATTGTGAACCAACTGTGTAAACTAATTGTTTTTTCCAAAAGTCAGAAATAGATTTAATATTTATCAAACAGTTACATTATTTTCAGTTTGAAATTGGTTTTGCATGTGTTTTTTCTGTGTCTGCTGTTTTTGTTGTCTTTGCCTTTTCTTGACTGGGATAAAAGTGTTTTCTAAAAACAAATTCACGATAAGTAGTAATTCATCTCCTGAATGCATTTAAATCTCACGATCATGATATCAAATACATCAATTCCTTAGGGTTAGTGACAGCTCTTGATTTTTTCAAAGATGGATTAGAAGTCATTATTCACAGTATTTATGAGATAGAAGAACATGAAAAGGATCAAAGTCAGATAATAACTTGGGTAAATTCTACCTCAATATGCAACTTATTGATGTATGCGCATATAACTCATATGGTTATACAACTAAATGGTTGTGTTCATGCAGTGCTCATTTTTAGCTGTCTAGCTGTTGAGACCATATCTGTGACACTAGAGTCAAAGGAGATTTAACTGCTCCCCAGTGTTTGTGGTCTGGGATCTCCACAAGTATTGTGTATTGATATTTTGGTAGCATGCCTGCTGCTTTGCCTATTGAAGGGGTCTCATCTCTAAGCTGTCAGCGGCTGTGGCCAGCCTTCGCTCCATATGTGCATGTAGCTTCTATGTAGCACCTCCCCATATGGCCAAGAAGAGCCCTAATAAATAATTCACCACCAATATGCTGAAATATATTAGGTTTTGACAACAAATGATTAATGAAGAAGCTTTGTGTTGACATGCCTATCCTTTGGCACAAAGTATTGTGCTGATTCCTAGCCATTTCAATTCATCCTGGCACTTGGTACCAAATTTCTCTACTTACTGTAGCTCTGCAGGTATCATTTAAATTTAGTATTTTTAGTCCTGCTTATTGAGAACGTTAATGTGACTTCTGTCGACATTGCCCATTGATTAGAAGTTCAGACTTGTTTTCACAACCTTTCCTTAAATTCTTCTGTTTTAAACAAAAAAATACATCGAAAGGCAGACCTAAGCATTCTAATCATTCAGACACTTACTATTGAAATTATTTAAATGAAATCCACACTTTTCCTGAGCTTTAGTTTTTGCATAATAGCTTTTATTTTGTACAGCGATAACGTCCACATCACCAAATGATGTTCACATCATCTGTTCTAATCTATATAAAGAGAATAAAATCCATCATACTATAGTAAGTAGAAGATTGTTACTGTCAGAGACCCTCCTACCTCCTCCCCTCCAAAATATGGCAACAATTGTCAATATGTCGTGTGATCATCCCGACCTGCAGCACAGACCGAGCTCAGTTCAGCAGGACTGAAACCCAGAGATCTGGCCATTCCTGCATAATGTTGTCCTTCAGTAACTTTTTGGCTTTTTATCATTGTTTGAAGCAAAATATTGAGCAAATTCTGAAATTAACCTAAATTCTACAGTAGTTATGATCTATATGTTGAACGTATAAACAGTATGGTTTTTAATGATGATCCTTCAGTGCAACATTATCTCAGACTTCACATGGTGCCTCAATGGCTATTTGCATGAACATTTTGTCTGCAGTTGTCTGCAGTGCATTCAATGTTCATTTACCATTTCCTGAATACTGGCAGTGAAAAGGAACTTCCAGCGTGCCTTATGAAGTGTTTCTGTCCAATAGAGCTACCCTGATGCTTTATCAGCAGCTGATCTCCACATCCTGACCAGCTGTTTAACTGTGATTAACCTTATGCTTGACATAATTGTAGATTTCCAGCCATTTGGAATTGCTTTGTGAATCTCTGAGCTGCTTTGACTGATACCAAATTCTCATGGCAATGATGTTTTAGAATACCCATGCTCCAACCTGACAAATGCTCTCCATAGTTCAGAAAATGACAGATAATTTATTACAAGATGTCTTCATAAAGAGTTTTTTAAATTAAACCTCATTTCCTTGAACTGACATCCTCTTATGCCCTGCACTTACAAACTGTCTCACTGAGCAATTCGAACATAGTATAAGGCTGAGGTGAAATTCTTTAAATTTGCCGTAGTGTAGCTATAGAGGTATCTCACTTCCCTTCAAGCATGGCGTCATTTTTAAAAAGTACATATTCTACTGACTGTTAAATGGTTTTGTTGCGTGTATAAAAAAATATGCTGTAAACTTTTAAACAATGGTCAAGTCTGGGTTAATGGTTTTATTTGTGTTATTTTATTAGTTTTATAATTTCCATTTTATTTACACATTCAGATAAATCTAATGAATGACCATAAAATTAAAAGTTTTTGTTTTTATTTATGTGACTATATAGGGTTTAGCTGTTAAAAATGAAGGAACTGATGGCGTAGAGAAACTGGCATTTACACACCTGAGGCTTTCCTTGTCATTTCGTTTCCACATGGTGAAACGCTCACAAGCTCAATTCACACCTAATTTTCAGTAATGGTCAAAACAGCAGGGAGTCTCTTTTGTTTTTTCCTGGCTGTTCACCCAGTGTAAAAATAATAAATGGAGGTTTTATGCTGAGAATTTCCAAGAGACCAGATTTCCTGCTGCACAGCCTCGGCACCCTGATTAAACGGGGATTAACTGTGGTGTTCAGGGGAGGAGGGGTTCATATGGGAAAGAGGGGGGGTGGGGGCTTGACTGGTTGGATGGGCTGGTTAAGACGATATCCAAAATTGCGCTGGTTTCCATGGAAACAGACAGGTTGAATGTTAATTTTGTCTTGCCCTCCTCAGGAATGATTGGGAACCCCCGGACAAGAAGGTTGACACCAGGAAATACCGTGCTGAACCCAAGAGCATCTTCGAGTATGAGCCAGGAAAATCCTCAGTGCTGAAGCAAGAGAAAACGGTAAGGTGTCTCCGCCTCTATTCCTTCAGCCCCATTATTATACATGCCATACATCCCAGTATGCATTATTTATGTTCTAAACCCTGCTTTCTGATGGATTGGAACAAAGCTGGTTTGATTGTGAAAGCAAGTAAGACCTTTGCAATTCTGTCATTGTTTTCACTGTATGTGAATCCAGGTATTAAATAAGGTGACAGTATTAGAGGCTGGGATCAAATTCCCCCTTTTCATTCACTGACCTAGAATGATGTTTTTGTTCAGTGATGGTAGATGTAAATGAGCTCTTTACATTTTCTGCTGGAGGGAGATGCATTACACTAGATGCATTAACTGGATTTTCACATCTCTGATTGGGCACAGCTTGTTTATGTTTTTTGTTGTGTATGGCAATTTTTTATAGGATTTGTATTATTCCTTTTGCATCTTTTCTGTGGTGAAATATTTTTTTAGGATGGGTTTGACAGCAGTTCAAAACTGTTCGTAACTACTTTTGTATTCCTTTGTAAAGTCATTCTAATAATTAAGGAGTCTTTTTTTCAATATTGCTAACAACTTCACAGGATCAGACAGGAGCTTGTGTTTGATACTGAGCTGCTATGGTTCACCTGTTTTGTTCTCATAGCTCTAGACTGTCTTCATGGGCAAGGGGGGCAGAGATTATATAATATTGTGTACTTATTATGCAGAAAAGGGTGCTTTAAGTCATAGTCGGCTTTCATCACTGCCTTTTATTTAATCTTGCATTAATATAATTTTCCATAGTTTTTTTTTATTTTTGTTCTCTTTTTTACTTTAAAATCAATCTGTTTCTTTTGTCATTTTGGAAAATTGGTTTCAGATGTTCCTTAAGGAATTCTTGTTATCAACGGCAAAATGGTAGTCTGCTTCTGCTGTAACTTATTGATGGTGTTTAAGAGGTCTCGTACACATACAGTGCTGTACACTAATAAATACAGGGGTCCCCTTACATACCGCATGATAATTGGTTCAAATTTGTAGGCAAAATCAAATTGGAAAAGAATGCCAAAAGGAACGGCATCAAAATATATGTACTCTGATTTGTGTTTTGCTGTGGAAGTACAGTTTTTTGTGTGCAACTGTCTTGAAAGGAAGATTTCCCTTGTTTTACTTTTATTTGCAGTTTATCTAAGATATCTAAGAGGAGACCCTTAACTTTTCTGTAAATGGCTTTTGTCCTGAAATGCAGACGTTCTTATTTGTTTGATGACATCATAAATATATTCAATAGTAATGTTCCCAAGCGAGGTATGTGGTGCTGTATGTATTTTAAGGAAAATTAAGTTGAAATGTGTTACTATGTTTGTATTGCAGGTGCAAATTTAACAATTTCTGTCTGAAAAGCAGATGGACAGATACATATCACTGCCATTACAATTCCACTAAAATAGTTTTTAAAGGACAGTTAGGTGACAAAAGGTTATTCGTACAATATTATATTAATATTATAATGAGTTTGTGTTGTGGTACATTTATGACTATGAATGTGTTCCTACAAGAATGAAAAGAGTGTAAGTGTTATAGGCAGTGGAATACCTGTAATTAAAAAAAATGTTTTTTTTCAATTGTGCAAAAAACATTAATTCATCTTTCAATTATTTGCATGTTCTGAAAGAACACCTTGCCGAAAGAACCCTTGGATATAAGCATGATTATTCCTCGACATTCTAAAGACCTCAAGTCTCTACTACTTACATAGTTGTTAGTAAGAGGAAGGAAATCCATGTGAATTCAAGGAATCATCCTTTTTCGTTTGGTGCCTGTTTCTGAGCAGATTAGCTCCACTATCATCTTTAGGAAATACAAACTGCTTCAGGAAGGAAGCAGTCTTGGGGCTGCAGACAAAAATGGATGGTGACTGGCATCCTGGTAAGGAGTAAAACATGACAAGCTAATTCAAAAATAGATCACCTGAGACCCTTTTTCAAAATCATTCGATGTGTTAAAACACAAAACATTCATGCTGTTAATTAAAAAGATTAGAATAATAAGTAATGATGTGTATCCAAACAGTCTGTTCTTTCTTTATTGTATTTCAGCTGTGTAATCTTTTAGAATGTATTGGTAACCTTATTAATGGAACACATGGTTCTTAATGGTACCTGGCGGGGGTCTGTAATGTATGAACCCCCTTTACAACTGTATTTTAGTTTCTTTGTGAGGGGTTTAAGAATTGATTATTTTGTTCAGGTATCAGGGGCACATCTTTGAACACCTATGTGGGGCCATGGAAAAGTGTTCTGGAGTGCAGCATGTTACACTCTTTCAGGAGTGAATTGCAGTACTCTCAAGTCACACTGCATATAGTAACTTACTGTATTTGTAAATATATTGGCTGAAGCGAACAGGTTAAACTTAGTATACCCAGCAAGGAGCCTTTTACAAAGTGAATCAAGCACCTGTGTGATCATACTGACTGTAATATTCACAGCATGTTTCCACAGTCAAAGTAATGTCCATCATTTTGGCAGCTCTGTTAAATTGTGAATTGGATCAGCCATTAGCACTGCAGTAGACTTGTGGAGATTATGTCTCATGATGTAATAATAATAAGAAACTTTATTTTTTATAGCGCCTTTAAAGGTGGCTTCTCAAAGCGCTTGACAACAACAATAAATAAAAATAAAACACAAGATAAAACGCAGTTACAATACACAGAGGAGACTGTGGTTGGTGGTACTAAGTATAGTAGGAGCAAAGGGGTAAAGAATGGAACCAGTTAAATAAAGGCTCTTTTAAAGAAGAAGGTTTTGAGTCTGGATTTGAAAGAGTTTAGAGAAGCTGACTTTCTGATATCCTTGGGGAGAGAGTTCCACGGCTTGGGGGCATAACAGGAAAAGGCCCTGTCACCCCTAGAATGTAGACGGGCTTGGGGGACAGTTAGGAGACCAGAATGAGATGAGCGAAGGTTGCGAGGTGGGGAGTAGGGCGATAATAGTTCAGACGGGTACTGAGGTGCCAAGCCATACAGTACAGAGCCTTATAGGTGAGCATGAGGATTTTAAAGACCACACGGAATTTGAAAGGAAGCCAGTGCAAGGACACCAGGACAGGAGTAATGTGATCAATTGCACTAGACCTGAACAGGATTCTGGCTGCCGAATTTTGGACATACTGCAGTCTGTACAATGTAGATTTAGATACCCCAGTGAGTAGAGCATTACAGTAGTCAGTTCGGGGGAACACAAATGTGTTGATCAGCTTTTCAGCCACAGTTAGAGATAACATAAGGCATAGTCTAGCGATATTTCTGAGGTGAACAAAATATGTTTTGACAATATGCTGCACATTTTGGGTCGAATGTTAAGCCAGAATCGAATATCAACCCAAGGTTTTTCAATTTAGACTGTAGCTCAAGTACAGAACCATCTACAAATAGGGTTACAGGATTGGCTTTAAAAAGTTGATGGGGTGTTCCAATTAGCATGACTTCAGTCTTGCCACAGTTAAAATGAAGGACATTTTGAGTCATCCAAGTTTTTATGTCAGAGATGCAATTAGATAGAACAGAGACAGCCACATCAGTGCCAGGTTTGGTATGGATGTAAATTTGAGTATCATCAGCATAGAAATGATAGCTGAGGCCATGATCATAAAAGCTGACCATAGTGGAAACATGTAAATGATAAAAAGCAAGGGCCCCAATATTGAGCCCTGAGGAACACCAGACATAACAAGACCAATTTCAGACCTATACCCATTAAGAGAGACAAAGTGACAGCGATCAGTGAGGTAAGACTTGAACCATTTGAGAGTAGTGTCAAAAACTCCAAACACAGTCTCAAGACGAGAAAGTAAGATGTCATGGTCAACAGTGTCAAAAGCAGCACTGAGATCAAGAAGGATGAGTATAGAAAGAGAACCAGAATCAGAAGCTATTAGAAGATCGTTAGCAGTCATTATGCATGAAATTCTATAGCATGGGGACTTTTTGATTTGGACCTGCTAAGATATGTGGTCAAAATGGGGCTAGCTTTCATTTTTAAAAGTGTTTTTTAATTGACATATTCTGAAGTAAAGAGGAATCTGGCCTATGTGAATTCTAGGGAGGATGCAACATGTTAAGTTCGTCTTGCATTGTATATTAATTATTAGCTGTTGTCAGCTACCAGATTTATTGGTGAGTTTTAAGAGTCAAGCTTTCTTTAAATTTAAATTCTCTCTGGAAAGAGTGGCGATTTAATGCCATTAAGACCCTTTGATTGCAAAAGAACACTTTACTTTTAAAATTATAAACACATCTGAATACATAGTGTCATAGGGTATAGCTACACCCAAGCTGTGTGCTCATTAATGGCTCCAATTCAGTTTCACTTATGCTGAGAGCATTTGATCAGTTTGATCTTGTCATTAAATTTTTGTGTACCTCAGAATCATGAAAGACATCCAGCTAAGTGTGACACCATCTTAGGTTCTAAGTGAATTCTGTATAGTGCTTATCCACTAGTACTTTTTATCCATGTAAAATAAATGTTACTGTTGTGCAATACATCTCCACAAGATGTGAATCTTAGTAGCGTTAAAAAGTTAAACTGTAACATAAATTAATAAATTATATTTCAGACATACTTCAAAGGTAAAGGGCCACATGCAACTGAAATTTACTCATTCTAATTCTCAGGTGTGTCTCAATAGACTCCTTGACAGTGTAATTAAAGCACTTACTGGATGAAATTACCCTGCAGTAGTCTTTTCAGTTGATATTTGAAAAATAAAGGAATAAAGTTGATCCTTCAGATCATGCTCAAACCAATGCTAGAGCATTACAATCTAAATTTCCTGAGCTCAGTATTCCTTGACTGTAAGTAAAATTCCAGATGTTTTTTTAAACTAATCAAGTGTTGCTGCTTAAGATTTTGCTGTATAACCCTTGATACAGAAACATAAAAAAATAGAACAATCACATTCTGAACCTTTTTTGGAGTTTGTTCTTGATGTTACAGTACATGCTTTTAGAAGTCTTAAATTCACGACAAGAACAAATCCATTCCTGAATGCATTTCTACTTAGCCAC